>NC_051161.1:162645514-162747327 GCF_013339745.2 Dermacentor silvarum
ATAATTACACTAATATAAATCCCAAACAATAGAATGCACACACAGAGAATAAAACGCAACCGCGGGTAATATTAATCAAGATATCCAGCCAGATATCCAGCCAGGAATACAATACATCAGCTACCATCGAATACGTCGCATCAGCCAAAACCCATCGATGGCGAGTACAGAACATTTCATAAATAACCATTAGAACACTGATAACTACATTGACAAAATAAACAACACTGCATACATATCACGTACAAAACCGTAAATGAAACTAAGACAGTCCAATACAGATTAGCATGTTTTTCACTTCGAAAATATAGTCCATGATGATGTAGGGCTGTTGACTTTAACAGACGGCGCCCATCCTGTCGATTTTACCCTCGTACTGGTCCTCTTCAAAGTGTTTCTCAGTACAGGTAAAACAACAAAGTGCTTATTGATATGAAAGTTGCCTTGTAAATACAGAGAACCCATTACAGTGCTTAAAAATAAATTTTAGCAGAAGCAATGCTGTATTACCTCGCTTCACACGTTTCGAAGAAATGCACAGGCTACAACAGACACCATGCCAGAAAGCGCCGAAACATTTTGGTCCCATGATGCCCCTTAACTCTACTACACCTGGGCATACCGTGCACAGGCATTTAAAGACCGTCACAGTACCCACTACGATCGGGAATGAGCACGAATGACCATCGGCTTACGATATGTACAAGTCTAAAAAATCAGCTATGTAACGTAACACCCTGAGGTCCGCAAGATATCTCCTGAGAAATCGGAGAAAATCACAATGTTTCGCTTACCACGTACAAAACAGCCGCTCTCCCCAGACGAAGCACTGCGTTCTTTAGTCCCAAATAACCAGTACCGAAAAAAAAAAAAAAGAAACAAGAGACACACACGATGTGTGCTTCCCGTGAAAAAGGAAAATAGGTGGCTTACGTGACGATTCGTAGCTAATGTAAGACTATTTCGCGGCTAAGCATCTTCGTCAGTCCTTAAAATAAGGGTACAGACTGCGCCCATCAAAACGAAAAAAGCCTATGCGACGCGCGCTCGCAAACCATACACTACTCAGACAGCATCGGTGCAGTGCTTACTTAGTTCGTGAGCGAACGTAGGTACGTGAGCGAGGATCGGAGAATACTTCCTTATTTAAATGAAAAACGCGGTGCGGTAGTCTAAACATTATTGACACTTACCTCGCAAATGCAGGAGTTATCCGTTGCCTTCCAGTGATCGCGCTTTACTTGGGCTTCCCATCTCTTCCGTCGCTCTGGGTCCCGGGGGAAGCGAAAACAACGCAGTCCTTTACGCGTCGATCCGGCGCACTTGGGAACACAACAGCCCGTCATGTCGACACGATGCACGTGATAGCTTGTCAGTCATGCGGCTGAACACTGTCTAGCAAGTAGAAGCGTCCGCGAAGCATCCGCGCGCACTGTGCCTCGAACTCAGCACCGGCACCAAGCAATCGCAACGGCTCGCTGTGACACAATATGGCGTCGCAGCGAGAAAGCGGCGGCGCGGGGGCGGTCAAAGGTTGGCACCACCCTGAACGGCGGCGCTGGCATCGAGGCACCCTAGACACGGTGAGGTGGTAGCGACCTCTTGCGGCGAGCCATCGAGCAGCTCGTCAGAAAAAATTACATTGACTCCCGTCGCGTTGCAAAGGCCGTAAGGGAGCGCGGAGGAGAGTCGAGTCCGGCCGTGGAATAACGCCCGTGTTGGCTACCCTACACCGGGGGAATGGGAAAGAGGAACATAAAGATGACAGGAAGAAAGAGGAGGGAGGGAAAGAAGGAAATTAGCGGTGAATTCGCTGACGCGTGTGGTATTGCACTATTAGTCAAAGACGTTCGCACAAGCGCGTTGTCCTCAAGGAGCACAAAAGTGCCTTCACCGTGGTGTTCCAGCAGCACCTTCCCGGAAAGTGGCCGATTGTCCAGTTTTGGTAGGGCGTTAGCAAGTTTCTGAGGCATATTTTGAGCCGTGGCACTGCGGGTGGTCGATAGTTTCTTCTCTGCTGCAGACCTCGCATGCTGCACTGTCGGTCACTCGAATTAATGTAGAGTATACCTTTGTGAAGGCAACTCCTAACGAAGGGCGACAGAGAAGCGAAGCTTTACGTCGAGGAAGTCCGAATGGAGTTCGGAGTTGCAGTGAGGTGCCGATACAGTCGTGCATGACTTAAGTTTGACGAGTTCCACTCGGTCTGCGAGAGACTGCGTGCCATGTGTCGAAGCTGCCTTGCAGCGTCTGTCCTCGAAAGCGGAATTGGAACGCTTTGCTCTTCTTGATGTGATTTGTAACAGCGTTATCTGCGGAATCGTTGCCACTGATTCCACAATGACCAGGTACCCATTTAAAGTAAACCTCGCGGACATATTGATGGACTTGGTGGTGAAGTTTCACGATTTAGTATGTCAGCTGTTCATTACATCCGCGTTGGAAAACTGCGTGCACTGTAATGCCGGTTTTGAGTCAGAAAACACAGCCCATTTTCTAGATCTTTCAGAATCAATGAATTCCAGTGGACGGCTGGCAGCGACTCGACCTGATCAGAAGGAAGACGTAGATTGCAGGCGTACATCAGCTTCGCAAATGAAATTGAAAGCTCGTGCCTAACCATGGTGCACAGGTGCATCAAGAAGGTGGGCCGGCAATCGAACGAAAAGAGGTGGGCGCCAATAGCAGGCTCCACCAGACCACGAGATAGCAGCCGTTCGCTCTGCGAGACCGCTGGAAGCAGAATGGTAGGATGCCGTTAGACTGCAGGAGCAACACAGAAGTAACGCTAATGATAGCAGTTGGCTGGATTCGAACTGGCGTCTAAACACCATGGGGAGGGCCGGAGGGACGTCGAAACGGCTAACCCATTTAGGCAGAAAGGCGTGGTCTACTGATTCCGCGTGGATGTCGAACATCGGACAAGCTGCAAGCCACCGGGTAAATCTTTCGGCACATGTAAGCAGATATGTGTGAAACATGGGACGGTGGCAGAGGGTCAGCGATGTACACATCAGCATCAAAACTTGTGGAGGGCAGTGGGAATTGACGAGGTTGAGCCTTATGATGAATTCAAATAACTTATTAAATAACCGTGGGGTGGCGGTCGCTCCTCGGGGTGGCGGTCCACGGGAATATATATATATATATATATATATATATATATATATATATATATAACCATAATAAAAGGTGCCTTTGGCTTGGCGTTGCGTGCACGATCTTCATCGGTGGTGTTTACCGCCCACCGGCGACGATTGCATTCTCGTCTCTGTTCCTGCCGTCGCTCTTCGTAGGCGCGTTGCTCCTCGGGAGTCCGGACGATACGCGAATATGATGGAATTATTATATTAATAACAGATGCGATAGGAGAATGTGTGTGCGTAGCTTTTGTCACGATGACAACCGATCAAGACAATTAATGTGTTCGTACGTTTGTTCAAAATTCCGTGTCACCTCTGTGGCGTGCGCTAAACAGCTTCGCTGGTCTACCGCCTTCCCAGAGTGGAATGACTCTTGATTTTTGTTAAAATTATTGACAGCAATGAAAAAAAAGAGAAAAAAAAAACAAAAACGAAATTCATGCAGGAACTCCACTGGAGTTGTCCGAGTATGCGTTTGCATTGTGCTAGTTGCTCATCTCCATGCATCCCGCTGTCATTATCAATCTTATCATACTTGATCCGACCGTATAAACTCTGATCAACTCTTATCAGTTGTTATCAAGCGTATCGGACTAGATCAGACCCTTATCTGCCCTTATCGGTTGTTATAAACCTTGTATGACTCGATCTGACCCTTATCGATCTTTAGCGGTCGTTATCAACCTTATAGGAATAGATCCGATTCTTAACAACCCTTATCTGTCCCTATCAACTTCATGAGACATGATCCCGTCCTTATACTATTATCGGCCTTTATCAACATTATCAGAATTTCTCCGATGAATATAAGCCCTTATCGGTCTTTAGCCCGTTACCCATCCCCGTCGCAGCATTAGCAACTGTGACGAGACTCATATAGTGCCTGAATCCTCCTTAGCAACTCCTTGAGTGCTTATCGGTCAGTGCTGCGCGACGCGAAGCGCATGAGTCCTCAGAGATCGGTGGCATTGTCGGTCGGTGAAGGAACGCGCCAACGGAAGGCGAATCCGGCGAACACCAAAACGCATCGGGGATGTGGTATATTTGGCATGAAATTTTTGAGAAATCGGAATTTCCCTGATGTCTACAATGCTGCAAGTCGGCTCTACATGTGGTCCTAGAGATGGCTTTCATTCCACCATCACCAAATCATGGCCGGAGAAACACCGGCAGGTGTTTCTCCGGCCGTCCCAATGGCACGGGGAGAGCGTAATTGCAGAAGTTGGCATGGCCCATTCTTCCTCCGCACCGCAGCGCTCGCAACCGAGGGCTATTCATCCGTCGGCGAAGCTGTCGGGCAACTGTTGCTGCTGCTTGGATGAGGCGAGAAGCGAGTGCTTACTTACTATGGCACAGCTCTCTCAAACACGACCATTCCTGCTCGGATGCACAAACACACCACCGAGGTACACCTCTCAGAACACCCTCCACTCCATCAAAATTTACGTGTAACCTCCTTGGTTAGGCTGTGTGTGCACCGGCTAGAAAAGCAGCAGCTTCGCCAAGTGTAAATGTTCCGTCAGTGGCAAAGTTGTGGAATTTCATAAATGAGAGTTATCCTCTATACCATGACAGGAGGAAAACATGGCTATGGGAGTGGCACGAGCGCGTTCGTGCGGTTGCCATTCCACAATGTTCTCGCCGGGAAAGCACCGAGTCAGCACATCCATCGCCCTCTGCTGTCGCTCTTCCGACCGTATGCTGTTGATTTCCGTGAGGCCGTTATCGAACCATAGGCGATTACGTACTCGGCAGCTTGATCCTTGCGATCCAGAAAGTCCTTTTGCAACCTTGCGTAGGCGCCGTCGAATCCCGGCACCGTGCCCTCGTGGCGTCGGCGTCGCGAATTGTGTCGTTGGCTCTTGCTCGTCGCTTACGTACCACATCGCGGGAACGCTCTTCTTCTCGGGCCGCCGCGCTGGCACGACGTCGACGGTCTCTCTCCCGCCGCTGCTCCCGCTGTCGCTGCTCTTCCGGCGTACGGATCACGCGTGGCCTTCCCATGGCAACGGTGGAGCGAAATGGTACCAAAAATTACCCTTGATCGCTTTATCAGTGCGCACTACGTCTCGCACTACGTCACACATTCACGGAGAAACATATTTTAGACACAGCTGGCCGTTAAACTGAGCTCCGACGCAAGAAGCGATGTGCATTTGCTTTTGTTGTTGGCTATGTCACTCTCACTTTTTAGGAGAGAGTTTTTCCGCGCCGATGCCATAAAATGCCGGATCCTAGCCATAGACAGCTTCGCCGTAACAACAGTTCTTAAGCCTTATCAGCAATCAACTGAGTAGATTAAGGAGGTGCGCCGCCTCCTATCTATCTATCTATCTATCTATCTATCTATCTATCTATCTATCTATCTATCTATCTATCTATCTATCTATCTATCTATCTATCTATCTATCTATCTATCTATCTGTCTATCTGTCTATCTGTCTGTCTGTCTGTCTGTCTGTCTGTCTGTCTGTCTGTCTGTCTGTCTGTCTGTCTGTCTGTCTGTCTGTCTGTCTGTCTGTCTGTCTGTCTGTCTGTCTGTCTGTCTATCTATCTATCTATCTATCTATCTATCTATCTATCTATCTATCTATCTATCTATCTATCCTCATCAGCCGATTCAGCGGCGCAAGTTGTCTACGAGCTTGGGCCACTAGGTATGTGCTCGTGGTCGTGATGCCATCGTGGTCGTTGTCACTCCTGCTTAGCTATCTGATTCTCGTCGTGCCGTCGTCGTCATGAAATTGTTGGGCATTCGTTGTCATACCGTCATTTGTTGACATACCATCGTCGTCACGCCATAGCCGTCACGCATACGTCGTCATCCCAATGTCCTTTTATCGCTGTTAAGGCATGCGGATGCATAACCCTCTGGGATTTCTCGTGCAGGTGAGGAAGCGTTTTGGCAAATGTTTTCCCTCTAACTTATTGGGCTTAGTCGTGCTGCCGTTCCTGACGATGCTGTGTTCGATGTTTTCGACCTTGCAAGTCAGGAGGACCCACTGCGCTGGCTCAAGCTAAGGTGTTGCGTTGCTGAGCACGAGATCGCGAGATCGAATCCCGGCCGTGGCGGCTGCATTTCGATGGAGGCGAAATGCAAGAACGCCCATGTGCTTACGTTGTAGTGCACGTTAAAGAACCCCAGGTGGTCAAATTAATCCGGAGCCCTCCACTACGGCGTGCCTCATAATCAGAACCGGTTTTGTCACGTAAAGCCCCAGAAAGAAGAAGAATTGAAGTCAGGGAGAGGAATAAACTTTATTCGTAAAAACGAGGTGAAGGTGGAGTCGACCGAGGTAGGCGGCGTCCATAGTCCAGGATGCCGTGGGCCGGAGTCGATAGTTTAGCCATCCTCTCCAGTTGATGCTGGTCTTCAAGTCTCGGGCTTGTCAGCTGGGCCTCCCACAGCTCGACAGTTGGTTCGGTGATGGGTGGTGTCGAAGGGTTGTGCTCGCACTCCTATACCATGTGATAAAGGGTATTGGGTGCAGAGCAGGAGGCGCAGTTTTAATTGTAGATCCTAGCGTGCAGCAGGGGGGCATGTGCTGGTCTGTAGTTTCCGGAACATCACCGCCTCTTCTCTGGTAAGCTTGGGGATGCGGGGGTGGGTAAGAGTCAGCAGTAACTCTGGATGTCAGTGTATCTTTTCGGGAAGCCATCATGTGGGTCTATCGGGGTTTGTGAACCCGAGAAATTACTGTTGCTCGCTGGTGACGCTGAAACCACCAACGGCCATCGAATTTAACAGCCATTTTACAGCGCAAGCTGTTATGGGCTTATTCCAATAGCCGTTTCGGTTCGCGATGGTGTCTGCCACCACCGCCGCCGCTGTTGGGGACCGTAACCGATATCACCGGAAATGCGAAAAAGTACCCGCTTCCCGCCGATATCAAAGCCGCGCCCGCTGCGCGGGAGCCAGATAATCTAACACTGAGCCACGCAAGCACTTGCAATCCGGCAGCGGAAAAATGCCCTATAAACGCACCCTAGGCAGGCGCGCAGGCGCCGACGACCCGAGCCTCCGCCAGTACGGTGGCGCCATCTAGGTAAGGCGCATGCAAACGCAGCGTGCGCAGGCGCAGACGACGAGATTCAATTCAGACGAGGTGCGCAACCAACGCGATTCCGATGTGAGATGTGCGCCACGTATTCTATAGTCGGGTACAACTTTAGAAGAGAGGAGAGGCCCCGTCCAGTTGACCGAAGCGCAGCAGCCAATTCCTCCGCGACTAAAGAAATAGTCCCGCTCAAAAAATTGTGAATGCTTCTAAAACGCGTATTTGTCGGTGTAAATAAGATTTGTGTATCTTGACGAGCGGTTTGGTAAAACTATCATGATGGAAATGCTACAGCACATGCCGGATCGCGAGAGAAAAATAACTCCGTGCCTTCTACAACGCTGTGCGTCGTCTGCCACGGAGCAAGATGGACGGCACCGCGCGTATAATTATAAAGCAGTCGCTGGCTTAACAGCATAAGATTCATATATGCTTTTTGTGTGTTTGCACAAGCTTATTTTTAATGGGTTAGGCTTATTTTTTAATTATTATTATTTTTCGTTTTTTTTTTTCGCGGTTGCGAACCTGCAATCTCGTGTGTTCGCGCACGATCGTGCGTGGCATTCCGTGCCAGTTTTCCGCCATGGAACCCAGCGAGGTGACATCGGAACGCGATCCTTTGTCGTCGAACGAGCCTTGTCGCCTCGATGACCACACCACCAAGAACAAGAGCGGCCACATCCTGAACAGCGATTCACGCAACATGATCTTCCACTGCTACACGTTTTGGCGTAACAGGCAGCCTGAACGCAGCGTGGAGGACACGAGCAAGTTTGTCGCCGACATGCTCGGTGTCAGTGAAAGGACTGTGTTGAGGGTGAGGGAGGAAATTAAAGCTTCACATTTTTCGGGTGGCAAACTGACGACGCCCTCGTGAAAGCGCCCACACAATGTGGAGAAGAGAAGACGCAGCGCAAAGTTTGACAGCTTCGCGTTGTGCGCGCTGAGGTCATGTGTGCACGATTTACTTCGCCGCAACGAGATACCGATGGTCGAGAAGATAGCTACCGAGCTCTCGGAGCGTATGGAACTCCCATCACTAAGGTGGTGTACTGTGCGTCGCCTGCTTGCCGAGATCGGCTTCAAGCACGAAAAGAGAAGCCGCAATTCGCTGCTTGTCGACCGGGATGACATCACCGATTGGCGGAATCGCTACCTCCGTGACGTGGAGCCCTACCGGGCGGCAGGCCGAAGGATCTTCTACCTGGACGAGACATGGGTGACGGCGGGACACACTCGGTCGATCGTGTGGACGGACACCGTGGTGCAGAAGCGCGGACGCCTGTTCGCTCGAGTAAATGGTCTGACGATGGGTCTAAAACAACCTTCTGGGAAAGGTCTGCGCCTGATCGTGGCGCAGATCGGCAGTGAGAATGGCTTCGTCGACGGCTGCTTGGATGTATTCCGAGGCCAAAAGAGAGGCGACTACCACGAGGAAATGGACAGCAATGGCTTTGAGGGATGCTTCAATGACGTTATGCAGAAGTTACCAGCTGGTAGCGTCATTGTTTTAGACAATGCACCTTACCATAGCCAGCGAGAAGAGAAATTGCCGACAATGGCCTGGAAGAAGCAAAAGATAAAGGAGTGGCTCACAAGCAAGAACATCACCTACGGTGAAAGGATGATAAAGAAACAGCTGCTTGAGCTGGTGGCAACTGTAGTCACGCTTTCTGAGCTACATCGTAGACAACACAGCTATAAGGGCCGGTTGAATGGTACTCAGGCTCCCGCCGTACCACTGCGAATTTAATTCCATTGAGCTTGTGTGGGCCAAGGTCAAAAATGGCATCGCTGCGGACAACAGAGACTTCAAGCTGTCCACGGTCGACGCCATCTTGAGGGAGAAAATCAAGCAGGCAACGGCGGAAGCCTGGAGGAAGAGCATTCAGCATGTGATGGACCAGGAGGCAAAGTTCAGACTTGACACGTCTGCGAGTGAGCACATTCAACCCATGATCATCCAGCTGGGTGAAGATGATACTGAAGAAACCGACTCTGACTGCGCGAGCTGTCTGGCATTGAGCCACTCGGCGAAGCATAAAGTCTTCTTATTAACGAGATAACAGCCCTTATTACGTCTACCAAAATTTTGCCGGTGGGTTCGCAACAGCCAACCATCCCTTCCGTGACCTCTCAAATAAATAAGCAGTTCCATTTATGGCACATTCCTTATAATAGAAGCTCAATTCTGATAAACAACGTCCTGCACACATCGTGCTCGGTTTAAGAAGTGGCATTGAAACACGTTTAAAAGCTGGAATATCTGAATTGAAACACTATTGTTAACCCTGATTATCGTTGGCGGGCTCAAAATGCTCATTCGGGCAGCCACCGTCGAGTCTGACGCGCGCTATAGTGAAATAGCAGAAGTCAGAGCGCGCTTTATGGTTCTGTTAACAGTGTGCACTGCAAATCACAGTCATGTCATAGCAGTGCTGGTGAAATAGCAGTAGACAATACGAAACTGTTAGCCACTGTTAGCAGCTTGCACGCCAAAGCACATTCATGTGCTTTCATTGTTTACTTTGTTATCTGGCTCACACAAGTAATGCGAATAAGAGAACAAATATAAAACATCATTAGCTTAGTGAGGCCTAAAATGGTCATTCAGGAAGCCACCGTCGAGTTTGACACGCCCCATAGTGAAATAACAGTAGTCCGAGCACGCTTTATGGCTCCGTTAGCAGTCTGCACTGAAAATTGAAGTGTTGTCACAGCAAATTTTTAATTTATTAATCTGACTCGGGCATATAATGCGAATGCAAGCACAATTATTAACGTGATTAACTTTGCTAGCATTTTTTGTCATATTTACGTACCGGAAAAATGCTCAGCAAAGTTGAACGTGTTTTAGTGAGTCACTTTGTTCATTACAAGCCGTAGGCAAAGGGACGGACAGATTCAGACAGTGATATTGGTGAAGTAATAAATGGTGAAAGTTGCAAAAGCTCTCACAGCACTGCTTTGCTGGACTCCATTCACTAGAAAACTGCGTTTGTAATGATGAAAGCGTCAAGACAGGAAATGATACCCCACTGGAAAATGTTATATATGTGTACCACCACATGTGACGGGCAGCAAAACCATCTGTTTATTAAGACTGAATGCAACAACTTAGCAAGGTACTGTTTCACAATATGGCACCTTTTCATGTGCACTTCTGGCAAGCTGCCGTATGCACTGATGAATAAACACATTAACAGGGGTAAGAGACGAAGTAACTGTGCAAGCCACGTGATGCATTTAGCATTTTGTATCTGTCAATGTTTCTGTTGTCACAGCTGATAGAACTTTCTTTAGTACAAGTTGGTTAATCACGTTGCGGCAACAGCACAAGAAGCAAGGTCAGAATAGTAGGAGAAAACAAAGCAAGATGGCATACTGAGGAGGCAAGGTAGACGAGAGAGAGAAAGGCTTTAATGACATCTAAGAGGCCAGCCCTGCTATTCATAGGACTTGGTGCTTTGAATGAGACGAGTTAATGAAATTGTAAAGAAAGATGTGGCTGCAGCATGCTTACAACAAAAACGCAAAAATAAATATCAGAAATAGGAATAGACACATACATGCACGGAAGCACTCACATATTCACACACATGAACACAAACGCGAGCGCGAAAACTAAGATCTAAAATACAAAAAGGGGAATATAACAAATATACACAAACACGCGAGAAAACACGCACACACATTTCACGAAGACGCGAGTAGAACTATTAGGAGGCAGTTCACAACAGCTGGGCCTACTTTGTCGTACTTTTTTTAATGTACATATTGGCTCTGTTCCCTTCACTGTCATAGGATTTTTTTAGTAGCGACATATCGCGACAAAGCGCAAAGCTGTGTTGTGGGAAAGGAAGTCGAGCGCTGGCAGCACAACTTATGCGCGATTGTGTCACAGCAGGCATTCTACAGCTGGCGCGTGCAGTGAGCGAATTGTTCTAAGCCCCACAGCGACGCGAATTCATGCCAAGCTCCCTTGTAACGGCACCAGCGTATCAGTCATAATTTTATATTAGCACTGAGGCTGACATTAAGGAAACAAACACTGATCCCAAACGCCTGACCTTTAACAATCCCATGATATTTGCTCAAGCAGTGCGTGTTAGTCACTGATTGTTAGCATTGGTGGAAAGAAATCATTCGACGGTGCTACACAACTCTCGAACGACGCTGCTAGACGCTCGGCTATCTTATTACACTGCTGCCAACGATCGGTCATTTGCACGCTGAGCTGGCAGCAACGAATCTTTGCGTTGGAGGGTGCTTTCACAAATCTTTTCTGTTGAGAAACTCGCAGGTTGGTTTCATCCGCGCACGCTTTTCTCATTTATCCTGATAATGGTTTGGCTCCATCACTTCACCACGTCGGACGAGAAACCCAGGGGCACAGTACATAAACACACCCGCCGCTCACAGTAGGTACCAGACTTTGGCGAACTCTCCTCGTGGTAACTTCACTTAGGAGCAAAACAAAACGCCACGGAACAAACACGCACGATGTTTGTTTGCAGTGGTATGTCGCCACTGGATCCTGTTTCCAGACGAAGCGCAGCGCAGCGTCACCGATGTTCTCTGCAATCTTTCTTCACCGGCTCACGTCTCAGAACAAACGCACGCGACACAAATTGTGCGTCGTACGCTCACAATAATATTTCTGGCATGACAGACCACAACAAGCAATTCGAATTCACTCTGACGAAGGGAGACGCACACAGCTGACGCGACTCGGCCGAGTTCGAAGCGAGGGCGGCCATGTTAGGCATGTTCTCCGTCGGCGGCTTCACCGGCCATCCGGCTCATGACGCCCGCTGAAGGGGTAGAGGCTCGTGTGCATCCGCCTTTGAGGGGCAAATGCCGCTGCCTTCTAAAGTTGTATCCGAGTAGAGATACCTCTTCGGTACACGTTATGGCGTCTCCTCGCAAGGTACGCACTGCTGCTGAAGAAGCGAATCGTAGAGCTACGTGCGCGGCTACAACCAGGCATCATCGGGCGCAGCAGACTGCTGTGCAGAGAGCATTACAAGCCGCTGCTCGCCGTCGACGCTGGGCGGACAGTTCAGATCGTTTTTGTCAAAACGAGGTGAAGAGACTTTGCCGCGAAGACCTTGTTGTGCGTGGTGCCGAAATTGCAGCTACTCTTGCGCCGCTCAACCAGCTTACGCTGTGACTGTGTTGCGTGTGCCGCGCAAGCCTGTGATTTTTTCATACAGCGAACCGGCATCTGTATAGATTCAGCCATAGCTCCCCTTTTGTGCTACATAATTTTATCATCTTTTGACAATGTTATCGCTGCTAAGTTAGTAGACACGCCTGTAACTCAAGTGTTCAGGTACGTTGACGATTACCTAGTTGTTATGAAGAACAGCCAGTGCGTCCATTAACAGCACCAAGTTAGTAACATACTAGACATTTTCATCAAGTCATGGGGAGGACTCAAGTTCACGCACAAGTTGCCGATCAGTAACCGAATTCAATTCATTGACATTACCTATGTTTTTCATCAAGTAAGCATATATGCTGTGCTTATCAGCCTAGATCTATAAGTAAACCTTGTTGCCATATGACAGCGCACAGACAAAATTGATTAAGAGAGGCATAGCCACCACGTGTATTAAAGCCGCATTAAATAACTCGTGTGAGCATGAATGTGAGCGTGGCCTGATGAATCAGCTAGCAAGGTTAAGAGATGCAGGCTTTCCCCAATATGTCATCACATCTGTGTGCGAGACAATCCTGCAGAGAGAAAAAACAGAATCAGGCGACAAAGAAAAGAAGCAAGACAGGAGACCAGTGCACGTTGTTCCGTACGTGCATAAGTTATTACAGAATCTTAAGAAAATTTCAAACAGGTGTAATGGTAACTTGTTTTTCAACGCCCCTTGCAAGCTGTCTTCGATTTATGCGCGCATGAAACCAAAATACAGGCATCCCGCTTGCACTATCAATCACAAAACCCGTTTTTGTACGATTACACGAGCAATCTAGTATATCAGACTCCCTTGAATTGTGGAGAAGTTTACATTCAGTTCAGTTTTATTCCTTAAAGGCTCCGTTTCTTTGGAGGGGGGGGGGGACATTACATAAGGGGTGGGCTTTTGTTTCTATTAACAAGCAAGCGGTGAAAATTGTTTTAGTATTGTAGGTGATCACTAATACAGTCTTGAAAAGTAGATGATGAAGCAATGGTGACGATGTCTCGGGGCAGGCCGTTCCAGTCTAGCTGCTCGAAAAAAGAATGAGGCAGCAAAAGTGCGCGATGGGGGGCGGGTAACCTCAAGTGGATGACTGATGCGGTGAGATATGCGTGTATCGGCTCTTATATAAGGTGGCTGATTCAGAGAAGAATGAAAGAATTTATGATAAAAGACGAGACTTGCAATGCATCGACGAAAAGAAAGAGGCAGTAGGCCAGATTTCGCTTTCAGCGATGAAACGCTGACGTCGTATGAGTCAGAAGAGCGAATGAATCTAGTGGCATGATTTTGGACGGCTTCTCATGCATTGATTAAATACGCTTGGTGCGGGCTCGATATGGCAGATGCATATTCTAATTTTGGTCTAATAAGTGATTTATATGCGAGTAATTTTACATGTAGGGGGGCAAGGCGGAGATGGCGCTTGAGAAAACCGAGTGTTTTATTCGATGCTGAAATGATGTTACCAATATGGGTTCGCCATGATAAATCGTAAGACAAGGTTAATCCTAGGTATTTATAAGATAGTACTAATTCAATTGGGGTGTTAGCGATAGAATATTGGAAACGATGTGGACTCTGGCGACGCGAGAAGGACACGAGTTTGCATTTAGTAGGGTTGAGGGACATTAGCCAGTTGTTACAGCGATTCAGCACGTTAATATTTGCCTGAAGATCAAGTTGATCATGAACGCTACTGAAGGTGTGATACGTGACGCAGTCGTCGGTGAACATTCGAATGCTGTAGGAAACATGCTCGGGTAAATCGTTAATATCTATTAGGAATAGAAGAGCGCCGAGAACAGATCCTTGCGTAACGCCTGATGTGACTGGGAGAGTGTTAGACATGTGACCATTAACAAAGACTGACTGAGAACGATTAGTTAGAAACCGTTCAATCCATTGAATAATGTTAGGATGTAGGTTCAGTTGTGAAAGCTTTAGCAAAAGACTGCGGTGAGCAACTTTAAAGCTTTCGCAAAGTCTAGAAAGATGACATCAGTCTGCATGTTACGATCAAGATTAGTGTGTAGGTCGTGAAGGAAGAGCGCTAACCGTGTTTCGCAGGAGAGGCCTTTACGAAGCCCGTGTTGTGAAGGATGGAAGAAATGGCTTGAGTCTAAGAAACTTATAATGTGAGAGTAGATGACGTGTTTCATGATTTTGCAGGGCACACTATTTAATGAAATGAGGCGGTAATTCAGGGGTGAGTCTCTGTTACCTGATTTAAAAACGGGAACGACCTTCCCCATTTTCCAGTCACCTGGAACAATTCCTGAGGACAGTCACGTGAAATGATTAAGGATAAATATTCGTCACAAATTGGTGTAACGTTTTTCAGAAATTTTGAATTAATCGAGTCCAAACCGGCTGATGAAGAAAGTTTCATGTGATCAATTATGGATGCAATGTCTTTCTTGAAAAATGTGATAGCTGGCATAAATGCTTCTATGTTAACTAATGGTAACTGTAAAGGCGCGTCAAGTTCTTTAGTAAACACAGATGCAAATGCATAATTAAATATTTCCCCACACTCATGGTCAGGGACAGGTTCGTGCGAGTCATTAGTAAGCGTAATATCATGAGTGTGTCTAGGATTTAAAACTTGCCAAAATTGTCTGGGATTGCTGATTTTTAGGTCATTGTGATAAAATGAGTGCTTGGCGTTCCGGATCGCAAATATAAGTATGGTTTTTTCAGCTTCGAGGTATTTTTCCCAATCGGTCTGAGTACCGCTGCGTTTGGATGAACGAAACAAGCGTTTCTTTTTGTTTTCTAGTTGTTTTAGATGTGAAGTAAACCACGGCTTATGGTGATTAGTATAACAGGTGACAATTGGGATAAACGTGTTAGTGAGCAGATTTAGCTTATTTTTTATTATCGACCAGTTTTCATGAATAGTGCGAGTGTGAAACGGTGATTTGTACTCGGAAAAAAGGTGTTAAGACCTTCCGTTATTGCATTGTAGTTCCCCTTACCGTAAATACATTTTTTTTCGCGGATGTGTGATTTGGGGCGGAATTAAACGAGAGTACAGCATGCATGATTTTATGGTCGCTTATTCCTGGGAGGTAACTGATAGATGATAGGTTCTCAGGGGTATTAGATAGTATTAGGTCTAGGATGTTGGCGGTTTCTTGCGTAATGCGAGTTGGTTCTGAGACCAATTGACTGAGGTTAAAGTTTAAACATACATCAATGAAGTTGACATGTTAATGAGGATGTACCTAGATTCTGCCAATCAATGTTCCGATAATTAAAGTCACCGAAAAGGAGACTGTGTGCATTTGGGTAAGTGGCAACAAGTTGCTTTAGGTAATTGTTCAGATGTCGACAGTAGTCTGGATTAGTCTGTGGTGGTCTATAGCAAACGCCAAGGAGCAGTATTACGGAGGGAGTGTGACAGATCAGCCATAATGATTTAATGACGGACGTGACGCACACAACATAGCATGGTATACCTCGGTGAATTGTGACAAGAACACCCCCCCCCCCCCCCCCCCCCGCGGCCCTCTTCGGTTGTTACTGTACACGTGGAATTCCGGTAATTCCCCCTGAATTCGGGACATAGGTCAAACTGAACAATGTTTCAATGATCGTGCTCGTCACCACTGCAATAACGTAAAGAACGGACATGGTGGCAATTTAGCTGACCATTGTAAGAAACACGCATGCGCTCCGATGTTTAATAAAACGAAATTTATAGAAAAAGGAAAATCTAAGAAGGAAAAACAAATTTTAGAGGCCTTTTGAATCAGCAACGAAGGTGACAATTGTGTCAGTTCGCCTTCTCTTCTACTATCGGAGAACGAAATAAACTTCCTGAAAGAAATATTGTGCTTGTGATTAGCGAGTGTTTGATGTGCGCATGTTTTCTGAGTATGTATAAAAAGGCTGGTTTTCTTGTAATAAACATTCAGTTGGCAGTCAGCGCTTGTCTGTGGTCTTCGTTCCTTTCTCGTCTTTGTTCATTTCGCGCTGTTACTTGATACCTTTTGCTCTAATTATGAACCAAGTAGCCCTAATTAAGTTGTTACTGGGTTTATTAATTTGGTATTTGCTTTAAGTTTACGCTGTACACTTTTATATTCAAAATGATGTCATACCACTCGTCGGCACACTGCCTGCCTGGCCTGGTCTCCCGTGGTGAAGTGGCGCCCTGGGCTGCTGTCTCCTTGCTCCCCCTCACACCACCAAAACACGACTATTTAAACCCTCAGTTGCACAAAGAGTCACAAACCAGCCAATCACACAGGGGGCTCGCACCATTGTGAACAAGAGCACCAAAACATTCGTTACGGACATGGCATTGGTCAAAACAACGGCACAATCCACAACACGCAAGGGGATAGGTTCACTGAAAGACACGTGTCGTCTCACTCTCCCTGCCGTTAGACACCGAGTATTGGCCCTGATGTCCTCCGGCACCGGAGGCTAGACTCGAGCTCGCAAGTGTAACCATGCATTGCCCACATCGTTCCCTTTTGTTTACGCGCAAGCCCGCGGGCTAAACATCTTTTTCAAGAATCCGGCATGCCACCTGCGAGAATGTTCCCACGGCTATTGACGATATCGGTTACAGACAGAGCGCTGCCCTGCAAGCGCTAAGAAGACTCGGCCACCCCGTGCAGCTGTGGAGCCTCCCGAGCACCGTTATTGGGACCCGATGGCGATCGCACCCATCGGTCGCAACCGGCTAAGTGGTCGTAAAAGTACTTCCCTTGTCTCACTCCTTTCTTTAAAAGGCGCGCGCGGATGCCAAAGAGTGACACTCAAACCGGGTGGCCGCGTGTCGCGTCGCCCAATTTCCGTGAACTACGCCTCCCCGTCTGGCGGCGAGGCCCACAAACAAATCCCAGTAGCGGCCAAGAATGTCAACGGGACATCTGGGAAGCCCGGGACCGTCTAGGGGTAGCGGTGGCTTCCAACACACACACCCCTTCTCCTTATATTCACGCCCGTCTCCCCGAACCCTTCTCATTCAGCTCGAACCGTCTTCCCTTTTGTTCCGAGCGGGGGTGCGCGTCCGGCGTCTCTTCTACGGCGCAACCACTAAGTTGCATTTCTTTCCACGCGTATATGTCCCCTTTTCGCGGAGCCGACCCGCGTCCTTCGTTTACTGCAATTGGCCGATATAGCAATCGTCCTGCGCTTTGCAACCCTCGCATAAACTGGATCATACAACGGCAGCAACAGCAACTCCGTATAGATTATACTGACTGAGACCGCGACATAAATTTCTTCGCGACAACGGCATCACGACCAGGAGCACATAGAAGTGGTCCAAGCAGGTATACAACATGGGTCACTGAGTCGTCGTAAGAGGATAGATAGATAGATAGATAGATAGATAGATAGATAGATAGATAGATAGATAGATAGATAGATAGATAGATAGATAGATAGATAGATAGATAGGCTCAAAATGGTTGAAGTAGGCAAATACTGCTATTAGCTTCAATGGGATGGAACTAGTTACGCAATAGTATCACTCGTCTGAAACAAACATCTATTACACACGAAAACGCGCCCTTATGTATTCAGGAAGTTGGTTGAACTTATTGAAAGCAGTCGAGAAATGTGGCTTCGGGCACATCTGTTCACCATAATCGATGAAAACGCAGTGTACGGCTAGGCAGATACGTGATTATTCAATTTTCTTCGCTCAGGCGACACTTACACACTTACTTAGAAGAGTTCACCGCCCCAGGTGACCTGGAAAGTTCACATAGAGAGAACGCTGACAAGTGGCCGTATCAAATTATTATTTCAGACAACGAGTGCTAGCCACTCTAATCGTTTTTCTCGCCCCACAAAACCACGGAAGAGTCACGGCCTGCGAGAGAAGAAATTTGTGACAGACTCGGTGAAAACAAGGATGTCAAATGCGATTAAGTACGTAATAAGCGGAAGTGGCCACACTGACAGAGCTTAAAGAGAGATCAGCAAAATCAACGGAAAACCAGAGTCGCCGGCTTTGGCGGACAGGCGCAACGAGGCGGGAAAAAAGGAAACGGGATGAAGTGCCCACAACGAAACCGGGCGAGAGTCTGGGACGACGGCGAACGCCGTCAGAAATGATACGCTGCACTGAAGAGCCGTAAGGCAAACAAGAACGCATGAACGAAACAAAATCGTGCACGCGCACCTTTCGCGGTTGCCTGGAAGGCAAGCGTAAACACGCCAACCACGCTCAGCGTGCTCGGGCGAGTCCCCCCTTTCAACTAGGTCGAGCACAGGGAAGCGCCGAGCGAAACGTCCTTGGCGCAGGAATGCGCCCCTCCAAGGTGCGTCATCCCGCCCGCAAGCGGTTCACTCAGCGGATGGCGTGCGGGCGCCGCTACCTGTGCGACGATTAGCGGTGGCCAGGCTATTAGAGAGTTTTAGCTTGTCCGTAAACTTCAACCGTTCACGAATGATCGGGTTACCGAAGCCCTGAGCCGTGGACGGCTGTGGCAAATTTTAAGCTGGTAGCGACATGTTGTGGCGCCTTCATGTAACCACAGTTCGTTTGAAAAATTGTTTGTGTTGCGTGAGTGGTGTTCCCCGAAGGGCAATTATGAAAGGACTGCACGGTAATGATTGTGCCGCTACTGGCCTCGAGGGCCACCGCTGGAGAGATTGGCACTGCTGTCGCCATAACGTAGAAAGTGACAGCACGTGACTCGCGTTCGCGCCTTCGCCGCAGCCAACGCGGCTCACTGGCAGGGCAATTGAAGCCTTGATTGGAGGGTTCGAGATAGCGTGTTCCATTCAAAAGGCAGCAATTTATTAGATATACATTAATTATGGGGTCTTACGTGCCAAAACAATCAGCAATTTCGATGGCATAGTAAAAGCAGCGGAAGAATTCTACACTGACCTGTACAGTCCCTAGAGCAGCCAAGCTACTTTCATTCTAAGTAGTGATGAACAGGATACAGAGGCTCCTTCTATAACTAGCGATGAAGTTAGAAGGGCCTTTCAAGACATGACCAGGGGAAAAGCTGCTGGAGAAGACGGAATAAAAGTCGATTTAATCAAAGATGGAGGAGATATCATCCTTGAAAAGCTTGCGGTCCTTTATACGGAATGTCTCACGACTTCAAGTGTACCAGAGAGCTGGAAGAACGCCAACATTATACTAATCCATAAGATCGGAGACGTTAAAGAAGTAAAGAATTATAGACCCATTAGATTGCTTTCATTATTGTATAACATATTCACCAAGCTAATTTCCAATAGAATCAGGGCAACACTTGACTTCAGTCAACCAAGAGAACAGACTGGCTTCAGGAAGGGATTTATATTTATTTATTTATTTACACATACTGCAGCCCAATATAGGGTTATAGCAGGAGTGGAAACATTATACATTACGTTACATTACACAATAAAACATACGCATACACAAAAAATGAAAAAAGGAAGTGCTTTACATGTTAGCGAGGTGCTTACGGGGGGTGCCTAAAACTCTTTTAGTGATAGTAAACGAAGGTTGCCGGGTAGAGAATTCCATAGCTCTATTGTACGTGAAAAAAAAAAAAAAAAACTGCATACGATATGTAAGTACGAGCAAAGATAGGTGTTGCGTTCAAGGCGTGGGAGCTACGGGTACAACTTGGGTTTGTAAATGTGATGTAGTTATAATCAGAAACACCTGAGGTAGAGTTAATTTTGTATAAACGTTTTAAGGCTTCGATGCGATAACGTGAAAGTAATGGCTCGATGTTCAGAGATTGTTGAGCCTGTGTTGGTGAGAAAGTGCGGCTGTAATTTTGGCAAATGAAACGGATAGATTTACGTTGACCATTCTACGATTGATATTCTACGATGGATCATATCCATGTCATCAATCAGGTAATCGAGAAATCTGTGGAGTACAATCAACCTCTCTATATGGCTTTAATAGATTACGAAAGGCATTTGATTCAGTAGATATACTAGCAGTCATAGAGGCATTGCGTAATCAAAGAGTACAGGATGCATACGTGAATATCTTGGCAAATATCTACAAGGATTCCACAGCTATCTTGGTTCTCCACGAGAAAAGTAGGAAGTTACCTATCAAGAAAGAAGCCAATCAAGGAGACACAATCTCTCCAATGCTATTCACGGCATGCTTAGAGGTATTCAAGCTCTTGGACTGGGAAGGCTTAAGAGTAAGGATCAACGGCGAATATCTCAGCAACCTTCGGTTTGCAGATGACATTGTCCTATTCAGCAACAATGAGGACGAATTACAACAAACGATTAAGGACCTCAACCGAGAAAATGTGAGAGTGGGGTTGAAGATTAATCTGCAGAAGACAAAGATAATGTTCAATAGCATGGCAAGGGAACAAGAATTCAGGATCGCCAGCCAGCCTCTAGAGTCCGTAAAGGAGTACATTTATCTAGGTCAATTACTCACAGGGGACCCTGATCATGAAAAGGAAGAAGTAGTTTAATGATTTGAAAATGTACAGAGGTCCGCCGGAAAATGGAACATCTGGCCTGCTACTCTACGTAAGGCAAGGGGAAGAGGGGAAGAAAGAGGGTCACAATGGGGTATGATAATGGGAGGAACGAGGTGAAAGGACACATTGCATAAATGTTGTCACAATCGTGAGTCCAGGCCCGTGTCGCCTAAGAAGCGTGAAAGAGCACGCATTGTCTCTATCGTCGGCCAACTCTGTGACCATGCGCCTAGCAACAGGTCCTCCGACAGTGGTCTATTGTATAAATGCCTCAAGGTAGCTGCCAGTGTCAGTCTTTCGCGCGCATACTCAGGGCACACCACGAGCACATGGTCTATAGTCTCTATAACACCCCACACTGAGCAGTCCGGGTAGTCTGTCCGCCTCGAACAGGCTTCTTCGCAATCTCGACGAAAATGCCATCTCCACATTAACGGCCGAGATCAATCGCGTGTGGGATTCGGGTGACGTCCCGGACGATTGGAAGCTCGCGTCGGTAGTTCTTATTCCAAAACCAGGTCGGACTCCCGGACTAAACAACCTGCGACCAATCTCGCTCACTTCGTGCGTGGGAAAGGTCGCGGAACACGTCATTCACAACCGGATATCTAGGTACATTGAAGAACGCGAACTCTTCTCCTACAACATGCTGGGCTTTCGTCCGTCCCTGTCATCTCAGGACGTCATGAAACTCATTAAACACCAGATCATCGATAGGGACACCAGAGAATTCAGGATTATCCTAGTTACTGGATCGTGAAAAGGCCTTCGATAAAATTTCCCATGGTACATCCTTCATTCCGTTACGGAGATGGACCTTGGATCTAAGTTTCACGGTTTCGTCAGAACGTTCCTTCGGGGCAGGCGCGCCACTCTCAAGGTGGGCGAGGTAAAGTCTGATTCCTTCGAGCTGGGGACAAGGGGCACCCCTCAGGGGTCGGTCATCTCTCCGCTCATCTGTCCGAGGTCGATGGCGTTAATCACGCTCTTTACGCCGACGACATCACGGTGTGGTGCGATGGCGGCAGTGAAGGTAGAGTCGAGGAATCCCTACAGGCGGCCCTGAGCTGCACGGAGGATTTCTTGGCGGGCACGGGGCTCCGGCTCTCCCCGTCCAAGTCCAAACTCCTTTTGTATCGACCAACCAGGAAAGCGCGCATCCCCAAGGGTCAGGTGCCTCTCGAAAAGGCCGACATCTCCATTCACACGACCATCGGGCAGGTCATTCCCAAGGTGCAGGTCATCCGCGTACTCGGTATGCTCATCGAGGCAAATGGCTGTAACGGACAGACGATCGCTCGTATCGCCGCCAAAACGGACATAGTCAGGATTACCACTAGGGTCTGCAACAGTCGCGGAGGGCTGGGGGAGGAGAACCTCCTCAAGTTGTACCACGCCTTCCTAATGAGCCACATCACGTACGTGGCCACCGCGCATCGCTGGCACGGATACGAGAAGGCAAAGCTCGAAGCGCTGATGCGCAAGAACATCAAAAAGGTGCTCGGCATCCCCATGGCCGCCAGCACGGAGAAGCTCATGCAGCTTGGAGTCCACAACACTCTCGACGAGGTTGTCGAGGCACAGCAGACGGCCCAAGTCGTCAGGCTCTCTTCCTCGCCTGCGGGGAGGCGGATCTAGGAGTAGCTGGGCTGCAATCCCACTGCCGTCAGAGAGGCGGTGCTGTTGCGTCCTGAATCGGCCGGGCGCATTCTTTGATTGTTTCCCATCGAGGCAGGCCCTTTCATGAGCGTCGCCCAGGCGGCGACAGTGCCAGACACCGACGAAACGGGCGAACAAGCGCCCCCTTCTCGACAGTGCCCATTCTTTGGGTGCTTCCCCCGATGCCACCCCCTTCATCAGCGTCGTCCAGACGCTCACTTAAAAGCGACCGACCACAACCGCCACCCTTCGTTAGACGCGGGGATTAGTGCAAAGGCTATTCTCCCGACCCTGGCAAGATGACCGTGGGAGGGCAAGAACAGGTCACCGACTTTCGTGGAAGGAGTGTCAACCCCCTGTTTCCGGATTGCCTCGTCCTTGCTTCGAAGGTGCAACATTAGAGGCGGAGTTCAGCGAACAAGACGGCCCGTCTGATTGGCCGCATCAAGGTCATCTGATTCCCTAGTCGGGTCAACTAGGGAAGACCGATGTTTTATAAGGAGACACCTTGCGTGCAGTGGTGTGTCCTGACGAGTTCTGACATGTGCTCAGACATGTAGTGAGCTGACACTTTAAAAGTGCTCCCCCATGGAGTGGGCTTCGATATTTGGAGCCACTGTAAATATGTAGAATAAACCCTTTTTTCTATCGCTCTTACTCCCGGACGTACTCATCCCTTTGGCTGAAGGATCACCGGCCTAAACGCTACCCGAGTCTCAACAAACTGGCAGCAGCGGCGGAATAATCTCCGACCCGCAACAACGGATGGCAGCGCTGAGATGAAACGCCAACCCGCGTCCGTAACAGTGCGCGCTCTACGCGGAGACGCGGGAAGCAATCACGGTCTCACCGTTCCCGCGCAACGTGCACCCGCAACACAATGTAGGCAGACGCAGGGCCCGGGCGGCCGCACTTCTCAGATCCGTCGCTGGCGATCCGCGATCGGTAGCGTTCGTCGACGCCGCCCAATACGGTTAATCCGACCGATTCGTGGCGGCCGTGGTAGATCACAGGGGCAACCTCCTTAACGTCGCGTCGGTGCGGGGCTCGTCTCCGGCACTGGCGGAGCAGGTCGCGGTGGCCCTCGCCCTCCGGGACGTGAGCAGGCCGCAGATCTGCATGGATTCCCGGGCGGCGGTAAGGGCCTTCGCCACGGGTTCGGTCTCGAGGGAAGCGGCCTCCCTGCTTTGCGGCAGGAGCGTCTACCCCACGTCATCACTTGGTTCCCGGCCCACATGGGGCCTCAGGTCTCCCCCGTCGTTCCCAGCGCCAACGAGCTGGCCCACGCCCGCGCGCGCGAGCTCACCCACCGCGCCGGGGAAACGCCGCTCGAGGGCGCGGACGCGGGGTTCCACAAGGACTCGCTCTACACGTTTATCGAGATTTCAAAGCACTATCAGCTCGGCAGGAGGGTTTATCCCCCGCCCCACGCCAAGCTTTCACGGCCTCAGTCTTCCACCCTTCGTATGCTGCAGACCGGGTCCTATCCCAGTCTAGCCAGGGTCAGCAGGTACGCGGACTCGTTCGAGCCCGATTGTCCGGATTGCGGCGATCCCTTCTGCACTTTAGAACACATGCTCTGGCGGTGTCCCTCGTTACGGGACCACGATAATCTCACCACGGAAGAAGAGTGGGTGGAGGCGCTCAAGAGCTCCGACCTCACCGCTCAGCTATGGGCTGTCCAGAGGGCCCATGACGCGGCGGTCAGGCAAGGCCTGCCCGTCCCGACGTGGAAGCGGCCCGCGGTGGCTCCTCCCCGGTAAGGCGTTCTCGGAGTCGCTCTTCAGGACCTAAAATAAAGTTCACTGCATGCCTGCCTGCCTGCCTGCCTGCCTGTAAAATCAACCGAGGCGTTAATGAATATTCGTGAGTCGGTTACCTTGCTTGATGTCCCAGTCAAAAATTCAGAGTTTGTCAAAAAAAGATGTTGCATTATTTGTCATTCACGTTCGTTGAAATAAACACAGATGCGGTTTTTCGTGTTACTAATAAACTGTTTAATTATTAACAGTAAAAAGAAGAGTGGCGTGAGTACACAACAAATGCGCAATTTCTCAGCACGGAGGCCGTTTTGCAATTGCAGCCGTCACGGCGTCTTTTCTCCCCCAATGGCTCATCGCTTTACGGCCAAGCCCTACTTCTCGTCAATTTCCAATCTCAATTTTCAGTCTCAGATCCTGGTAACAGTGCGGACGATCTACAGCAGCATGAAGCCAGGGGACCAAGCCAGAGGACCAGCCGCCGCAGTAAGCCCATTTGCCGCTAATTTTCATACGACATACCTAATTGCGGTTTGAAATTTTTCAGGTGCAGCCTGCGAATGGACGGCGTGCGAAACGAAGTTGATGCTTGATAATTACGAGCAATATTTCCCCGAGGTGGGACCCATGAAAAAATTTAGAAATAAAAAGGAAAGGTTTGCCCGCATCGCGGAAAATCTCAATAAAACAATGGACATAACGAGGACCGGAGATCAGTGCTGCAGTCCCTTTGAGACTGTAATTCGGCGCAAAAGTCTGCAACTGTTCGCAATAAGAAGTCGGGAAATTCTCCCAGTGAGGTGCCATACGACGAGGAGCTGGCCAAGATAGCTGCTCTGGACGACAGCGTCGAACCAGAGGAGTTGCGAGATGGCTACGGCGTCGTTCCGAGAAAAGATGCTGGGAGCGTGTCCACAAAAAAAGGAAGTTCGTCAGGGGAGGCGGAGGAGACGCCGGATGGATCGCAAATTGATGAAGAATCGCAAAGCTCGCAGAGTACTCAGAGAAGGTCATCGACGGGACAGACAAACACCGCTGAAAGACAAACAAAAAACCAGGTCCCCGCGTGCTTCCTCATCAAGACTGCAAGATATAAATTTTTTTGAAGAAATGAAGCAGCTGGAAGCACAGAGAGCAGTACGACACGAGGAAGCAAAAAAAAGAAGAAAGCCGGAAAGAGAGCGTGAGACAGCACAAGGAGAAAATGGCACTGCTGAGCCGTGCCCTTGGCATAATTGTGGATTACAATGACGAGTGTAAGAGCAAGTAAATAAACTGATTGTATGCCTAAGAGAAAAACCGATGTTATTAAAGACTCGTTTGTTCAATTTCAATATAAGCTTGGAAGTTTTATACATGCTTTACACGTAATGCGGTATACATTCATACACAGTATTTGCACAGGCGTATCGTTATACAAAAATAAAAAGGAACGTAACGAGGGTGGAAATAAAAAAAAGAAGCGATCAGACTGTACAAGCGAATGAAATCCGTAAGGCTAGTATTTTTTCCCCACATAACAAGTGCGCAACTTTCGCGCCCACCTTTCACTTTCTTCTCCGGCGGCCGAAACATAACGTCGAAAACCTTTTTGCCACGGTGCAAAAAGGAAGGTGATCCGACGGCGGCGCGAGGCGCGGCCACTTAGTGTGACTCTACGCATGCCGCTGCCGCAAGGGGCAGCACCTGTTCTGGGGGCCATTTTTTCGCTCGCTTTGCTGGCGCTTTTATGGGCACGCGCGGCAGAAGTGCTTTATTTTGATGAATATATGTCGTTCCCCTGCTTAAAACGACTCTACTTGGTTGGTGGAACGTCCCTTTATATTTCTGCCGACATTCCGATTGACTCCGACGCGGCGAGAAGCGGTAAGCGCAGCGCGCCGTCTGCTCGAGCAGACGACGCGTCTCTCTCGTGTTCGAAATGACGGTATTTTGACTGTAAGTGGCATGAAACCTTCTACCTGCTCAGGATTTGGCGTCTAAATAACGAAAAATTGCATATCTTTGGGTATGGGTGTTTAAATGCTGACGGAGGTCGTAAATTATCCACTGTTGTGCCGCTTCTTCAAGCCCTCCTGAACACGTGCTGCCCCTAGCGGCGGCGCTCACTTCCGGTCACACGAAGTGGCCGCTCTCTCGCCCCAGCGCGGGCGCGCCGTCGGATTACCTATCTTCTTACACCGGCCTTTTTGCATATACTAGCTTCTTCATCGCTTGAGTCCTCACTGGTTGATTCAAAACTAGAGCTAGAATCATCGCTCTCCGCAAGCAGTAAAAGCGCGAGCTGACGCTGCGATGCACCACTCATGATTGCTTCCGAGCTGCGACTCACCTGACGGCAGTTCACGGGTACAGGTTCTAGCCACTGTATCACGGGCGCGCGCGGAGAGCAGTGTTGCCAGGTTTGACTATATATAGCCAAATTGGGCTACGGGAAAAATTTTTTGGCGTCGACTTGGACGAGTTGGCTATGTGGCTATATTTGGGCTACTGAAAGTCTGCGACTTGGCTGTGTTTGGGCTATAAGTTGCACCCTAATCCTCGCTCCAGAGGTGGCTCTGATCGGGTAGAAGCAAATCTCGAAGGCTGTGTTTCAGCTGGCTGAGCCGGCCGCGTGGCTGTGCGTGTGTGCGTGATGCGTCATGCCTCCCAATCATATTGGGGTTTTAGCACGTAAAACCCCAGCAATTATTAGAGTTTCAGAATAGGGGCCTCAAACGTATTTGGGCCCCAACGAAATAGCGTCGAAGCCACTGCGCATGTTCAAGACGGAAACTGTGTTTAGGTTTAGCGCCGGACACGCTATTTCGTCCATTTAGTGGGAACTCCAAAAGCTGCCCTAACAGCTTCCGTCAACAAACATGGCGGCGCCCATCGAAGCGACGGCTCTAACCTAGCAAGAAACTGGGCTCGATTCGTGGTAATGCGTGAAGTTCGTAAGCTAGAAGAAGTGATTGCGGTTATCGGTTTCTCTCAACTAACATGTGTTGTGAAGATTGATTCATTATACGCCACTGATTCCCAATTCAACTGTCGATTTCATGGCTCGTAGGCCTATCACAGATTGACTTGACTAGGTGAAGGTGCGTAAAGTTGGTTACTCAAAACTAAGCGACACAAGATGCATGGTGCTAATAGAATAAGTTTTAAATTGTCATTAAAGGCGAAAACACGAAAGTTTAACGACTTTTCTTATCATAAAATGGTATATTTTATTTTAATATTTATAACAGCTTTTCTTTGACGCCGTAGTGACGCTGCAAACGCAACACGCTATCGGGAAGCGCAAAACACCTATTACAAAAGTCTTCATTCCTGCATGCCCCAACGCTAACACCCGCAAAGCTCTTTGGGGCCCCATACTTTAGGGGCCCCTATTCTAAACCTTTATTAGCCATCAACATGGTTTGCTTTTTGACTGTAACCGGTTTTCACAGCATTACCACTGTTATAAATTTGTTGTTTACCTTTGCTCTTTGTGCGCCATCGTGGCTTTTACCATTTAGAGCGAGTTAGTTCAGGACGTGCTCGTCGCCGAAAACGACGGCGCGCTTCTTACACTAGTGTGCCGGTTTGCGCAGTAATCTTTTAAAGCTCCGCTTACACCGATTCAGAGAGTGAGTGGCATCTGTTGCCGGTCCCTTTTCCTAACGCATGTTCTTGGCGTGCTAGACACCTAAGAGGGCGGCCAGGTTGACGTAAATTGACACTATATAGGTAGTGTGTGTCCCAGCTAATCCGGCCCAAGCTAATTGAAAAACAAAAACAAACAAAACTGAGAAAACAAGACAGAACGATGCGACAAATAACGCGAGATATCGTAGCGCGAAAGACTTGTTTTAGCTCATCAAAAAAGAAGCCGTGAGCACGTCCCCGTCACAGATCGCTGGACAGCTGAACTTCTACGCCGTAGGCAGAGATAACGTGAGATATCGATGACGCTGAACATTATTTTGTGTTCACGACAGCTAAAAAGCAGAGTTCGTAGGTAATATTACTGTAAATAACTAAAAATAATAACTTAGTACTATCTGTAATAAAATAAAAGCACTGATTTCGCCCTCTGCAGCGATTCGATGGAACTTAAGAGCTTCCGGGGCCAACGGAAAAGTGTTCTGTGCAAGCATGATGTCGCTGTTGTTGATGTAAAAGGCCGACCGTCACGGCGGCACGGACATTTTGTTACGACGGGTTGTGCAAAAAAGGATTGCCGTAGTCGAATGTGAAAATGTATACACAAATAAAATTGCAGATAAAAATGGCTATATTTGGCTACGAAATATTTTGCACTTTTTTTTCTGTTTGGCTACAGTTGGGCTACAACTTCCCTAGCTTTTGGCTACGCCGCTTCGTCGGACCTGGCAACACTGACGGAGAGAACGAGCGCGCTCGGGCGCGTGCCCTGATAGACCGAGCCCGGGCTGCCGCAAAAGCCACAGGGGTCCCGGAATAGGAAGCCCTCCTAGACGTTGTACGGGGCGCTTGCGACTTCCGGTAGAATCCACCGCTTTTGGCGGAGCAGAGAGAGTGGATGTGGCGGCGGAGCTGCTCCAGATCTCCCAATGAAACATACAGGGAGCACTCTCAATCTGCCAATGAAACAGACTTTTTTCGCTTGGAGCAAGTCTGTTTTGGTCTTGGAGCAAGACCGGAAGTGCTCTGAATCTGCCATTGGAATTCACCATGAGAGTACTTGCCATAAAATAAAAAAATAAAATACAGTAAGATCGTTAATGTGTCCTCGTACAATGGTTTATCTTTGGAGAGAGTGTTTGAATATGGGTACTCAGGAATTATTTGTCCTTATAATATTTCTGCATGCACACATTGATACCCCGATACCACGCCTGAATCCCGATAGACATCGTGATTGAGGCGTGGTATCGTGGTATTTACGGCGCACATTATTTTCCGCTGCTCAACCGATAAGCTCCTAACGTAGCAGACCCTTATCCGCCCAATTCGGAGACTGCATTCACTAAGGCTGGATTCGCACTACAAAACGGATAGGCAGTTCAGTCTGCGGAACAGCGTGCCGTAGCTCCGTGCCACCGAAACGCATCTTACACAAGGAAGCAGCTGACGAGCTGCTTGCGTCACGATTCCTTGTAGCTCAACCCCGTCACACTCGTCTGCGGAAAGATTAAGCCTTACGTCTCGTCGTGTGAATACGCTTAAGCTGCGCTCATCTTACGCAATTTCTTAGACGCAAAGTCCTTGCTCTAAGATTATAAGTGAGATAACAGCGAATTTATGCATGTATGTATGTAACTAAGGGGAAAATGAGACATCCACCCAAATGTAGCAATTGCTACAAAGGAAACCCATGCGGGTTCCTCGAAATAAAAGCCTCGCAGTTGAAGAAAATTTCGTCCTGGTCCGGGACTCGAACCCGAGACCACCACCTTCCCGGGGCAACCGCTCTACCATCTCCCGTGTCAAATGACGTTTCACATGACGTGTCAAATGGCACGATACGATGCTATTGATGATGATTATGGTATAATGGCATTCCCTTTGAAACGGGACGGTGACAAACAGTCACCTAGCCCGCTTGAATTAATCAGGTATGCTATACATGTATTTCATTACTTCAATATTTACACATATCCCTAATCTTCTTTTTCTTCCTCAAGACTTCTCCATCTACCTTGTAACGCTACCTAACGCTACATGACGTGCTACCTGGTGAAATAATTTGCTACTGCATGCAAAGGGTGCACGTTTAGACGCTACGCGTCGCACATCTCACATCGCAAGACAAGTGGCAGGATATGATGCTAATGATGATGATGACTTATAGACAACTACCCAGCTTGATTTAATCAGGTACAAATATATTTTTCCTACCATTCATGTATACAACTAACTCCTTAAAATTTTTTCCCTCGAACCTTCGACCTAGTACTGTTACCTGTGCAACTGCTACATGGCGTTCTACCTATGTAATAATATGCAAATGCAATGTCAATATACAATTCGCGCATGTCACGTCACGTGTATTGGCGAAAAAAAAAAGCAGGGAAGAGATTGATACGACCGGATCTCTTACAATCATAGGTAGCGGCACAAGGCAGATATTGAAGGAAGAAAAAAAAGTATTGAGGAGATGTACAGAGTCATTATGGATGAAAACATGTACAGCATACCTGATTAAATCAAGCAGACTAGCTGACTATTTGTAATAGCCCTGTTTTACAGGGGATGCAATTAAATCATTACCATCCTCATCATCATCGTGTCTTCTAAGGGGGTATTTTTCCGCTGACTGATAGCAAGCTCTTGCGTGGCGATAAAAAAAAAAAAGAAGAAAAAGCACTTGCGTGGCACAGTGGTGGAGTTTCTGACTCCCGCGCAGTGGGCCCGCGCGAAGCCGGAGGCTTGAAATGCCCTCACAATTCAAGGCACACTATAGCGACTCAGTCATTGATCGTAGTACCACTGCCAGTACACTAAAAATGTTTCACAGCATGCGCGTTGGCTTAGACCATGTATTTGACACAGCGATGGAGTTCTATATTCTCGCATGCTGGTTATGTGCCATTCAAAGTAGGTGTCGGTTTCACCTAAACATGCCAGCTAATTGACATTCCTTCACTCTGTAGAAAAGATTATGTGGTTTAAAATCCTAAACCACTGACTTTCTTTTCCCCTGTGTACATTCCAATTTCTTGCATATTTCAGTTGGACTTCACCTTTCACTTTTGCCATTTTTCTTAATCCTTCTTTAACTGTACTGTATACTTGGATTCAATAGTGCAATGTACCTTACTAAAGCGAAGCTTTGTATGTGTATAGTCGGATACAACTTAAGTCTGCAGTGAAGCCCCGTCCACGCCCTCATAACCGCCAGCCACTATTCCTCCGCGAGGCTGAAAATAGTTCGTACTTCAAAGTTTCCCTGTTACCTAAATAAGGCGGTAACCACGAAAATGAAATTATAAACGCGTAATTTTATACGTTTTCACTTAACTATTATAGTGTAAAGTGCAAGTACGACAAGTACAGTCGTATCAAGTATGACGCCATTTTAAAACGTCGCAAGACGACGATTTTGTTTGCTTCTGTGATTGGCTGGCGGAGTAACACAACCACGCGTGGTCCCTCTACCTTTTTTGCTAACTGCTGTTTCTAAATTTGTATCCTACTATAGGCGAAATCGTATATGGCTAGGCGAAATCGCCTGTGTACACAAAACTGTAATCATCAGCATTCGCTCGAGCGTCATCGTCTTCTTCCGCAGCTCGCTCGTAGGCGCCCCTCGGGTTGCGCTCGTGCTCGTGCTCGGCATGCGCTCGTGCCACTGCTCCCGCGTTCGTCGTCGTCGTCTGCTTCGATAGCTGGCTGCGTAGCCGCTAATCATTCCAGCGTAGAATTTCACTTCTCCTCTGTCGTCGTAATGGGGAGGCCGGTTTACGGCGCTATCAGCCATTGCTTATAGGGGCATGAGCCAATCATTGTTTTACGTGACGGACAGATTTAATTTTTGAAGCAATTTAATTTAGAAGACTCGCAAGCGGCAGTGGCAGGCGAATGCTGCTAACAACACCGCCGAGAAAATTCGAGACATCGAATGCAAGTGACAACGGCGGACTGCGGGCATACCGTCAGTGACGTCGTTCTCTTCGTCGCAGCCGAACGTGTGTGTAACCTCATAATTGAGCAATACTCTAATGAACCCTAGGGATCAACCCAGTGATAAATACCGGGGCTGCACGTTAAAGCTTCGCTAGTTAACCATCTTCACGGAGTGTTAGGGCTGCAGAATTTTTTCATTCTTGACTAAGTGATATTTTATAACACATAAAATAGCGCTATATTGGCATATATTGTTTATCTTGTCAGAAGCCACTAGTCTTTAACAAGGTAAAGATTACTTTGCTCAAACGTTTATACACTTGTGTTTCAAACTTGGTTCCACCTCTCAAACATTGAAATAGGGCCCTACAAAAGTAGATAACTGCGTTTCAGCCTTTTTGAATGTACCCGGCAAAAATTTCGATTAATCGATTAATCGATGAAAAACCCTGCATCTAAAGCGATTAATCGATTAAAGGCTAAAACGATGAACGATTAATCGTTATTCGAATAAAAAATAATTCATCGACCATCCCTAGAACTGGGTACTTATTTTTTTTCTCATTTCTGGCGATAGCGCTTGCGGACACCGGCAGCGGAGGGCGGCGGTGGACACCATCGCCAACCGAAATGGCTATTGGAATGAGTCCATAACATCATACGCTTTAAAAACTGTTTGATTCCAAAAAGTTGACAAGATGGAAGAAAATGATGTGTTCAAATATTTTACATGGTACTGATGCCAAGGAAATAGGTCTCTAGTTGTATGGGTTATGGGTGTCACCTGACTTCGGAAGTACCCTGGAAGCATTTGGACGTAATGCTATAGATACCGCCCGAAGAGGATCCTTTTTATATTGTAGAGCGGATACCAAATGAGTCGAGTAAAACCGGTTCCATCGGAAAGAGGTTAGGTGCAATGAATGGCTTCTTTCGAGTCTTAATTTTTCATCCAGCAGTAATCTGATGATGATTACCAAAACGTGGCTGACTGCTGAGATCGCAAGACGCGCATGTTCTATGAAACTTTCCGAGTTTCCATATTTATCAGAAAGATCCTACGAATGCGCGAGCAGGTGGAGGGCAGTGAACGAACAGTTATGCAGCTCACTTGTAAACTCGTTGTGTCGTCTTAAAATCACATGGCGCTTCACGCTAGTCTTCACGCTTAACGGCGCGTGCTACAGGCCTCCTCCCCTTGACTACGTGAGATATTGCGCACTAACTTGGCCATGTCATGAGTGAGTTCATTTACAGCATCCGGCTTTGAGCTAAAGAATTGTGCTAAGCAATTGAGCTAGAGAATATAAGGAAATTCGATCTGATTAGGAGACTTAGGAGATTAGTATTGGGAGACTCCGGATTAATTGTGAACCCCTGTGGTACTTGCACCCAATGCGCGGAAGACGAGCGTTTTTGCATTCTGCCCCCATCGGAATTAGGCGGGCGCGACCGAACCCGTGGCTTTGCGCTCAGTTGCCCAACGCTATTGCCACGGAGCTACCGCGGTGGGTTTTAAAGAAGCTTAAGGTTGCAGCAGATGAGCCCTGATGAAACTAAACTTTTCATTGTGACCCCCAAAATTATTCGAACAACATTAATCTCTAGACTCGATCACAATGACGGGAACGGCTCACACTCCTCGACTGTGTGTTTCAGGATATCTAACGTGCAACACGTTTCAACAAGCCAACAAAGCAACAAGCATGTTGAGCATTTCGAACAGCTTGACAACATATGAAGTTGGACACCGTTCCATGGTTTATTTTCATACGAGCCGCCGTTATGTTGCCTTCTCGAAGGTACATTCGTGCCAATACGGGCACACCTAAGGACTGTGTCCCTACTGAAAGTGATCTTGGTGAAGAGGTTATTGTAGGACGGTGATTTTGCGAAGGGCTCTCCCATTATTCAGCGAAGCGAGTACACCTGTGGACGAGCGCTGACGCGAACAAACTTGGAAGCAGCAGAAAAAGCTTGGGCGAGTCTGTCGGTGACACGTGTGTACATCGGCAAAGACCAACACTGGACATCAGCAGACCCCTGCGATGAAAGCACGCCGCGCTTCCTGGACGCCTGCGGGTGGTCGCTACTTCTCCACAGTAGGCGGCGCATCGGCGCAAGCGGCGGTGGCCGCCACTCCCAGCCCGCCTTCTCCAGAGACGCTCGAAGCGGTCACTGTTTCGGCCCCCGAGCCGAGAGCGGACCGATACGAATCTCTCCGCCGCGCTGGTTGCCTTCTTCGCCCTCGCCTCCAACCTGGGCTGATCGTCCCACTGATCCGCTCCCGTGCGGAGGAAAACACCGTTGCCCGCTGCAGTCGAGTAACGCCTCGTCGGCCGACAATTTGGTCCTTCCTTGAATGGCTGAAAGCGAAATGGTTGCTCGACGCCCCGGGCCAATACATCTCATCCGCTTTGCTGACTTCGTTCTTGGCCACGTTTGCTCTTGTGTTTTACTTTAGCTCGAAGCTATAGGTGCCACGGGAATGCAAAGTGGCCTCGAGCACTAGCACCGAACGACAGGGGCCGACTTAGGGCGAAGCTAGACATCCAAGGCTCGTAAACATCGCGAGGGGTGGCTGAGGGGTAGCCGTGTGACAGGTGTGACGGCACATTAAACAGTTTGCGAGCACGCCTGGCCGCGCGCCTCGATATACGCGTGTCTATCTTTCGCGCTCGCGTGGCTGCCGCAACGGGCGTAGACGCACGGCTTGTGGAGGCGAGCTATGCAGTCGGCTTCCACAACGGGAAACTGCGCGCCGCGAATCTTAGACCGGGAGTGCGTGCGCAGCTGCGCACCGACGCTCAGACAACTCCGGGTGTGTTCCCCCATCGCGGCCGCACCCACGTTTCCAGCGGCAGTTTGCACGTCGTCGCTTCCTGGTTTCCTTCGAACGATTCATTGCGGTCAAGCGCGCGCATTTATTAAGGTGAATAGAACCGTGTGGGCGACGGGTAGTACTTCGCCGGACTCACTGTGCTCGGCGATTCAATGTAAACAGCGCAATTAGACCGGTAAAGGAAGAGCCCGCTAATGATGACTGCTTCGCGTGGCGCATATGTTACACCAGCTTCCGGACACTGGGGCCAGCTTCGCGTCCCTACGAACGTTTGTCAAATAAAATGAGATGGTGTGAATGAAAGCATTACAGAAGCACTAAAGGAAATACACGGGACGAATAAAGTACATACTTCGTGGTAGGGCTTAAGTATACAGGAATAAGTAGGTATTAACAAACGGGCATTAATTGGACTGGGCTGTCCATTTTAAGCACTTCTTTTCATCATCTATATAAGGGGAATGGAAAGGGAGTTAAAGAGTAGGTAAGTAGGATGTAACTTATTATATAGGCAAAATGGAATATTAGCAGAACAACGGCTAGCAGGGTTAGTGAGTGCAGGCGACATTGTTTTATTAGCAGACACCCTGAGTGATATTCAACGGCTTGATGGTAACTGCGGACACGACGGTGAGAAGCTGGGATCCATATTTAGTGCGCAGAAATTGGGTCTCGTGGTTTTTAATAGCAATGTAGATCAGAGTGTGTCAATATAGGATTGACAATGGCCTACAGTAAGTGAATACAAGCAACTGAGTGTGTGGAGAAACGAGGGAACAATGTATTTAAAAGCCCACGAAGGTGCACTTAAAGCAATATGCAGCTACAATGAACCAAATAGCAATTTGGGGCTTCAACAAGTGCAAATATTCACAGAGGACTCTGGAATGGAGTCGTTGTAGTGGGGCTTACATATGGAAATGCTGTGATATAAGCTGCTTAAGGCCAGAAATACTGTCGGGGCTTGACGCAAACAAAATAGCAATAGGTAGACGAGTGTAGGATTTCCTTATTCCAATTCTTTATTATTGGAGTCCTTTATTGTCCACTTCATTATTACTTACTTTATAACTTTGCTTCAGTTAGTCGGACTGCTCACTTTCGTGCTATTCTTGTTTTATTCGGCTGGACATTTGTTTTTTTTTTTTATTTTTTTGTTTCTCCTATTACTGGAAGAATTTATCTTAAGCTAGCACCGGCCCAGCGAGAAAAACAGACAGCGAACGAACCTTTTCCTTTCCGGGTCCAACCTCCGACGCACCAAGAAAACGGCCGAGAGAGCCAAAGGAAATGCTTAGCTTTACAAGTTATAAGTCAAAATGTACACTGCCACAATGCGTTGTTCGGATGAGCGATCAGCACGGCCCATAGAACGAGTATAGCGTTGCGTGGCTGAGGAGGTCGCGGGATCGAATTCCGGCCGCGGCAGCCGCATTTAGATGGAGGCGAAATGCAGAAACGCCCGTGTGCTTGCGTTGTAGTGCACGTTAAAGAACCCCAGGTGCTAAAAATTAATCCGGAGCCCTTCACTATGGCGTGCCTCAATCGGAACTGGTTTTGGCACCGAAAACCTGTGGCAGCACCTAAAACCTTGTGACAGTGTCCAACACGTTGGACACTGCCACAAGACCGTCATTGCCAATGTACGGACGCCACGTGCAGTCCGATGAACGCGCGTTCATTTCGGTGTCACGCGGCGTTTCTTCGTGCTTGCTTGTTATGTTTAAGTGCGAAGCACTTGAGGGGCCGGGCTGTCGGCGCGTCATGTCGTGGTCACGCGCAAAAAACAGGATCACAACAAGTGTAGAATTGATCAAAACCAGTTCAAAATAAACTAACATGATTCAGTATAATCAAGCGTTAAGCGCATTAATTAGCAGCAAGTCGTGAAAATCTTGCAATTTGATCTCATGTCGTCGTGGCCACGCTCAGCAAAGGCTTTGGCTCCATGTGCGTGGCGGTTTCCCACCAGCTGTGCCTTAGCACATGTATCAAAATGGATGATGGATAGCTAAATACAAGATGCACACAGGATAAAACAAGATAAACACAAGGGAAACACTAGCGAATCGCTGTTTCGCACTTCCCAGCTTTCACGTTGACTAGAACTGCATTACCGCCGAGTTTACCAGGGCCACTATAACCAATTTTCTTTTACGTCGTTCATAGATAAAGTGCCTCATTTTTTGTTCAGGAGACAATCCTCGCGCGTCGGATAACACGGCGCAGCAGATACTCCAGCGAATAGCCCAGGGCAGCTCGTCAGACCTCGATTTGTCGGACAGCGACGATGACACTATCGTTGATCCCGCTTTTCTGCGGCTCTTCATGGTTTTCATAACTTGCATGAAGCAAATTAGGGCCCACATTTCTTTGTATTTTATTTGATATTTGTGAAATGTTGATTAATAAATGGTTCTTACAGCATTCGCAACAATTTTCTTCAGTAAAGTTGCTTTGTGTTGCTGCAAGCGCACTACTTCACAATTTACCTGATAAAGTTCCAGTGTCCAATATATTGGACATCATGCCATACTAAAACCATGGACATTACTGAAATAATAAGTGTCACTTTTCATCTTTGTTCTCTACACATCATATCTTGAAAGCTTCAGGAAAATCTGTGAACCTAAATCCGACCCGGAAGTCAGGAGGATAGACTTGATTGAACCCAGTGTCTCCCGCATAAATAAGGCGTCCGTTAACGGTGAAGAAATTGCTTGGACCTTGCCCCTGTCTCTACAAACAACAGCACTCAATGCTACCACAACTCATTTATTCCCTGTGCATATTTGAATGGGAATCGCCTTCCACGCAGTATTGAGGCCATTAGAGACAACAATGCTTTAAGAAGTGCTGCTAAAAACGTGTTTCCTCAATTGTCCTACATAACTGCTTCACCATTCCCCTAATGGTTGTCAGTTGTGCTGCATTCCTTCTATTGTTGCAACTCGTGAAAATGCATCGTATTAATTAAACATTGTACCCACTCCGCTCTCTGATACCCTAAGGCGTTCATGGTAATCGAATAAATAAGTAATAAATAAATAAATAAATAAATAAATAAATAAATAAATAAATAAATAAATAAATAAATAAATAAATAAATAAATAAAAAATAAATGAAACATGTAAGAGTCCTGAGCGATTTTTTTTGTGTACACTGAGCTCATTAGTACCCTGCGAATAGTGCTATTTGTGGGATATAATTGTTATCATTCACTAACGTCACGATGGCTCCGTGTCATTGACATTTTGTGTGTGTTGGCGTGATGTTCTTCCTTTTAACGCGATACCGTTTACGGCCCCGTGTCGCAGAAAATTCGGCGTCGGCTACCGGCGTGTGACCGCGAGCAGCGGAGAAAATCATCCAACCACATCGACCGCGCAGGCCCTCCACGTGATGCAAGGTTCTGGTGAACCAAAATTGAATTTCTCACTGTGAAATCTGCCACAAAAATGGTAAAGAACGACTTTACCATTCGGCGTCAGATTCGCCGTCGGATTCTTTACCAATTGGCGTCGGATTGTAATTTTAATGTACGAGAAAACCTATTTCTGCTACGAGGAAACTCAAACCCATTTTCCCCCATTTCTACCAGACCTGCGCGCGCCGGGGAAATAGCAAAAATTAATAAAGTAATAAAAGAAGCTGCCAGGATCACACACTTTAATTCACACTTTAATTTAAGACCACTTGTAGTGCCCCTGGAAAAACGTCTTTCCAGCAATGTGTTTCAGTGCTGCGCTCGTGGTGTCGTGTGTGTTTTCTTTCTTGTGTCTTCCTTTTTTTTTGCGCAGTTTATAAACGTCTAAAAGCTGTGAAACAACTAGTCCGCCAGAACGTCCTACTAAAGTACATTTCAGTTTAAAAGTGAAGCCGACTTTAAGGGGATCGGTGTAAGCTTGGTCTTTGTAAGCTGGCTTTCCCACTGTGATGGGAAAACGACAGCGACAAATTAACTTGCCGGTGTTTCCCGTTGGGCCCAGGATCCTTTAATAATGACACGGCAGACGGAAGCTTGCTACACGAAACACAGACTTTAAAACAGACACGCTAGCACGATACCGACAATTTACATACAGACGATTTACATGTACGTGGACGAGAGTTCGCGAATTGTTTGTCCTATATAAACATATGCCTAGCCCTCATGCGTCACCACTCACCCGTGTGCATCGTCGTTGCGGTGCCCGTGACGGTGGTTGTGACGGTGGAGCGTCGTTGTGGCTACGTCGCTGCTGTTGCGCCGCACCTTGTCGCACCACGTCGCACCTTGTCGCGATGTGGAAACAGGGGAAACAGCAGGCCGTCAGAACACCAGGCCACTGCTACAGCTGGCCAGTAACGCCTGGCCTGTAACGCCTCGGACGCTATAACGTCGGGCTCGGTCAGCAGACAGGCAGCTCAGGCGTCCCGGTGGCCAGCAGGAAGCACTGCACCAGGCCGCTATGACAGCAGGCCGCTGGTGCACATGAAAGCAGAGCCACGAGCGGGATCTACGACCAGGTCCGCACGGTCGCCGGTACCCGAGCCTTGAACCGCCGTTCTGCGAGCTGAAATTCGAGGCTGCCGATGATGATGATGACGATGATGCCTCAATACTTGGCACAACCCACTGAGGGGGATAGGCCACGAACCGGGTGGTATTATGATAGAAATTTGAAATAAATTAATTTATAAATACATAAGTATAAGAATAAAAATAAATGACTAATTGAAAATGAGAAATAAAGCAATAATAAAAGAATTAAGTAGTGTTTACTAAGTTAGTCAGCCTTGCCTGAATAGGAATAGTAATATGAATTTAATAATAAATTAAATACGTCAAAGGAGACTGCCGCTCGCTCTCACTGATGATCATGGCTCTCACGCTCTGCGCGCTCTGGTGTCGCTTCTTCGTTCGTGGCACGTGGTCCTCTTCGCTATCACCATCACCAATTCTCTTCTTGTGGCTACAACACAATCATCATTCCAAGCTGGTCTTCTCACCACCGCACGTCACTATCCACATCATCACACCCACGTTCAGTGTTGCAATGAATGAAGCCTACTTGCCGTATGCGAACGGGTCCCGATAACGCTATCGCGTTCTACTCTTAAAGGCGAATATTAAGCGTCCTCCCATTTTTTTTCATCGAAACTGAATGCCTTGATGAGATTTACGCGTTCGTTACTCTTTAAGCGCTTTGCTTTGGACTGAATTATTTCAGCACGAATAGAGACGACTGGTGTGCTGACTCAGCGTTACGCACGATATGCACATAATTGCAACATTATGCTACATTTATTCTTATTATCTATAGCATTTGTTTCACCTTAAGTGATTGCGAAATGTTTTGATTATTTCTATATTTGCTATTTCTATTGTTCTGCTTCAGTGTTGTCTGTTTTTGTTTTTATTTGCGATATTGGGATACCGGGTTCTTCGGCAACCCAAATTGCCATGCTGTGGAAGTTTATGGGAATTCTTTGCTGCGTTAGTTAGTAAACATATATGGCAGAAGTAGTAGCTGTAATACTCGCACGAGACAAAGAAAAGGAAGGCGACATCAGAGAGAGAGCGCTACTCCTGCATCGCACAAGGCATCGCACTCCGTCCTACCGCGTTCAGTTTCATTATTCCTCATTGTTGCGCTAATTACCAGTGTCGCAGTTATCGAGCTTGCGTAACATTGGGTGAGTGCCGTGCCAATAGGCCACCGCTCCGGTCACGCGGTGACGACATCGACCACACAGCCAAGCGGAAGATGCCAGGGCAGCTGTGGCCGAATTCCGAAAAAGCTTTTGTTCACAAATGCCTCATCGGTCACCTTCGCTAATTCCGCTTTCTTCTGTGTCTCTGTCTCTCTCTCTCTCTACAATGCCAAACAAGTAACTCTTTGTAAGCCAGAAAAGGCGCAGGAAATAAACTACAGTTGGCAACGCTCCCAATGAAGTTCCCGCACCTGCGCGCCATGACGTCATTGATCTTGACGGCCTCTGATAAGTCCTAGTTAATTATCTCTTGGTAAAAACGGACTACAATGTGTTCTAGAGAAACCAAGGACTGAGCATGGTAAGTTTAGAAAATCTTTACTGAGCCAGCATCGCCGAAGTGCGTGAAAAATACTTCCAAATTACTGACTACACATGACGCAGCGGCCTTATAGAGTATTACCTTAAATAAAAAGAAAAACTTCAACCTTCATTTTCTTTTTAAATAATCAACCCATTATCGCGAAATTACCGATCAACAGAGTTGAAAAAAAGATACATTAATGTTAAGCTGATCTAGCGTTCCCTGTAGCGGCCCTTTAAAAGGTGGCACTTTAGATAAGTTATCGATGTGCATCGCAAAACTGTTATCGCTTTACCCTTTTTTTTTTTGTTCTTTCTATTTTTTTGCGAATGCGGGCCCTGGTACGAGGCACCGCTTTCGCTATACCGACGCGTCGCATTATTCGTGGTGGCGAATTTCGTTCGCACTTTTGACGGCGGTCTCGACTCTCTCGTCGAGTCTCGCCCACGGCCGCCTACTCCAAGGGAAAGTGCGGTCTCTCGTCACAAGTGCGGCGAGCAGGAGGGCTCCCACCGACGCGGGGGGAAAACCTCTCTCCCTCTCGCCATTCCCCTCATCTTCTTGATCGCTCCGAGCCTTGACACCGTTCAAAGTCGGCGAACTGCGCGAACTCCGCCACCGCCGGCTTTTCCGGTCGTCACGTGGAGCGCGCGACGGCGTTTCTGAGCGTACCTCCATATTGACCTAGCGCGCTCGCAAACGGCCGCCTCGAAGAACGAATGGCGCTATTCTCCGATTCTCGTTCACGACTGAGAAAGGGCGATACATTCGAACGAGTGCAGTTTGTTCACTCTCATGACAATGCGTGGAAAGGAACACGAAGGAAAAGCTGCAGAACGCGGCTGCAAAACGTTGGAGGCCCGACAGCAGGCACGGCAAACCGCTAGACAGAATTAGTGTTACAGCGCGCATAAAAATAAAAATAAGTAAAAATGCAAAAGGCAATCATTTCTCTACTTATCACTGTGATCGAGGGAGAAGCAAGGCTGAGCGAGCATTATCGACGTGGCTCCGGGCCAGGAAGGTCGCATCGCCAGCTCCGCTCTGGCGACGGGAGACTTGGGGGTCTGGCCGAGTCCGTCTGGTCAGAATGGGTCACAATCGGCATCTTATACACCAAAGAAACGACTAAATAGATTTAGGTGCACGTTGAAGAACACCAGATGGTCAAACTTCATCACTTCCTCATAATCATATCGCGGTTGTTGCACATAAAATGTGAAAATTTATTTCTTTTTTCAAAAAAGCTCACAAGCGCTGCAACCCAGTATCCATCGCCTTTAAAGGCCATCAGAAATCTGCTGTTGGTATCACCGCGCTATTGTATTCTATAAATTGCACGTCGAGAACCCTTCTTTTGGGGACGTTTTTCGTTTCTTATATACTTATTGAAACTATTTGGGCAAAATATTTGTGCTTCTGCGCATGACGTGCCGTAGCGCGATAGGTGACACAAGACTGCACAAGACGAAGGCAACACACTGCATACAGAACATCCCCATTTTCCGTTCAGCTGTACATGTGCACTGTGTTGCTTAGGCGCTATTTTCTTTCTTCTGTGTTCTGATGCAGCATTATGCGTCTTTATTATTTGTGGTTCAACGCGCCGGGGGGGGGCTCAGTCAGCTAAGGCGTTGCGCTTCTGAGCACGCGATCGCGAGATCGAATCTTGGCCGCGGCGGCCACATCTCGATGGAGGCGAAATGCAAAAACGCCCGTGTGCTTGCGTTGTTGTGCATGTTAAAGAACCCCAGGCAGTCAAAATTAATCCGGAGCCCTACACTACGGCCTGCCTCATAATCAGAACTGGTTTTGGCACGTAAAACCCCAGAAAGAAGAATTATTTGTGGTTGGCCTTGTCATTTTCGTTAAATGCGTTATTAGCTGTTCTTTTACTTGTCGATGTGTTGCGTCGCAGTTTTACTTACATTTTGAGCCGTGCATCATCGTAACGCATTACGGAATGCCTCTCTTGAGGCCAACTAAGTAAATAAAAAAAAATCACTCCATCTCCCGCTAAAGGGAACCATGCGTGGATGCGAAGCAGCGGGGAGATGGTTTCAGCGGGAAATGGTTTCGCGGCAGCGGCCCGAGCGCTCATCGCGGCGTTGCACAGGAGAGAGAATGAGGCGCGCGCGCTCCGTCATTTTCATACCGCGGAACTACCGTGGCGCCCCCAGCGGAGTATGCAGCTTCAGCGGGAGATGGTTTCGCTACAGTGTAGTTTCGCGGCAGCGGCCCGAGCGCTCATCGCGGCGTTGCACAGGAGAGAGAATGAGGCGCGCGCGCTCCGTCATTTTCATACCGCGGAACTACCGTGGCGCCCCCAGCGGAGTATGCAGCTTCAGCGGGAGATGGTTTCGCTACAGTGTAGTTTCGCGGCAGCGGCCCGAGCGCTCATCGCGGCGTTGCACAAGAGAGAGAATGAGGCGCGCGCGCTCCGTCATTTTCATACCGCGGAACTACCGTGGCGCCCCCAGCGGAGTATGCAGCTTCAGCGGGAGATGGTTTCGCTACAGTGTAGTTTCGCGGCAGCGGCCCGAGCGCTCATCGCGGCGTTGCACAAGAGAGAGAATGAGGCGCGCGCGCTCCGTCATTTTCATACCGCGGAACTACCGTGGCGCCCCCAGCGGAGTATGCAGCTTCAGCGGGAGATGGTTTCGCTACAGTGTAGTTTCGCGGCAGCGGCCCGAGCGCTCATCGCGGCGTTGCACAGGAGAGAGAATGAGGCGCGCGCGCTCCGTCATTTTCATACCGCGGAACTACCGTGGCGCCCCCAGCGGAGTATGCAGCTTCAGCGGGAGATGGTTTCGCTACAGTGTAGTTTCGCGGCAGCGGCCCGAGCGCTCATCGCGGCGCTGCACAGGAGAGAGAATGAGGCGCGCGCGCTCCGTCATTTTCATACCGCGGAACTACCGTGGCGCCCCCAGCGGAGTATGCAGCTTCAGCGGGAGATGGTTTCGCTACAGTGTAGTTTCGCGGCAGCGGCCCGAGCGCTCATCGCGGCGTTGCACAAGAGAGAGAATGAGGCGCGCGCGCTCCGTCATTTTCATACCGCGGAACTACCGTGGCGCCCCCAGCGGAGTATGCAGCTTCAGCGGGAGATGGTTTCGCTACAGTGTAGTTTCGCGGCAGCGGCCCGAGCGCTCATCGCGGCGTTGCACAGGAGAGAGAATGAGGCGCGCGCGCTCCGTCATTTTCATACCGCGGAACTACCGTGGCGCCCCCAGCGGAGTATGTAGCTTCAGCGGGAGATGGTTTCGCTACAGTGTAGTTTCGCGGCAGCGGCCCGAGCGCTCATCGCGGCGCTGCACAGGAGAGAGAATGAGGCGCGCGCGCTCCGTCATTTTCATACCGCGGAACTACCGTGGCGCCCCCAGCGGAGTATGCAGCTTCAGCGGGAGATGGTTTCGCTACAGTGTAGTTTCGCGGCAGCGGCCCGAGCGCTCATCGCGGCGCTGCACAGGAGAGAGAATGAGGCGCGCGCGCTCCGTCATTTTCATACCGCGGAACTACCGTGGCGCCCCCAGCGGAGTATGCAGCTTCAGCGGGAGATGGTTTCGCTACAGTGTAGTTTCGCGGCAGCGGCCCGAGCGCTCATCGCGGCGTTGCACAGGAGAGAGAATGAGGCGCGCGCGCTCCGTCATTTTCATACAGAGGTACTACCGTGGCGCCCCCAGTGGAGTATGCAGCTTCAGCGGGAGATGGTTTCGCTACAGTGTAGTTTCGCGGCAGCGGCCCGAGCGCTCATCGCGGCGTTGCACAGGAGAGAGAATGAGGCGCGCACGCTCCGTCATTTTCATACCGCGGAACTACCGTGGCGCCCCCAGCGGAGTATGCAGCTTCAGCGGGAGATGGTTTCGCTACAGTGTAGTTTCGCGGCAGCGGCCCGAGCGCTCATCGCGGCGTTGCACAGGAGAGAGAATGAGGCGCGCGCGCTCCGTCATTTTCATACCGCGGAACTACCGTGGCGCCCCCAGCGGAGTATGTAGCTTCAGCGGGAGATGGTTTCGCTACAGTGTAGTTTCGCGGCAGCGGCCCGAGCGCTCATCGCGGCGTTGCACAGGAGAGAGAATGAGGCGCGCGCGCTCCGTCATTTTCATACCGCGGAACTACCGTGACGCCCCCAGCGGAGCATGCAGCTGTCGCACCACCTGTCGAGCGCGCTGCTCCGGATTCCTAGAGGAGAGAAAGGGGGGAGCGTAGGAGAGGAGAGAGAGGGTGAGGGGACGCGCATGGGCTGTGGGCGTGTGGGACGCGGGCGCCGCTCCGTTCAGGATTCCCAGAGGAAAGAAAGGGGGAGCGTAGGAGAGGAGAGAGGGAGGGTACGCGCATGCGCTGTGGGGCTGTGGCACGCGGGCGCCGCTCCGCAGAGTATTCCTAGAGGAGAGAAAGGGGGGAGTGTAGCAGAGGAGTGAGAGGGGGAGGGGACACGCATGCACTGTGGGGGTGTGGGACGCGGGCGCCGCTCCGTACAGGATTCCTAGAGAGAAAGGGGGGAGCGTAGGATAGGAGAGAGAGGGGGAGGTGACGCGCATGCGCTGTGGGGGTGTGGCACGCGGGCGCCGCTCCGCACAGGATTCCTAGAGGAGAGAAAGGGGGAGCGTAGGAGAGGAGAGAGAGGGGGAGGGGACGCGGGCGCCGCTCCGTACAGGATTCCTAGAGGAGAGAAAGGGGAGCGTAGGAGAGGGGAAGGGGACGCGCGTGCGCTGTGGGGGTGTGGGACGCGGGCGCCGCTCCGTACAGGATTCCTAGAGGAGAGAAAGGGGAGCGTAGGAGAGGGGAAGGGGACGCGCGTGCGCTGTGGGGGTGTGGGACGCGGGCGCCGCTCCGTACAGGATTCCTAGAGGAGAGAAAGGGAGGAGCGTAGGAGAGGAGAGAGATGAGGGGACGCGCATGCGCTGTGGGGGTGTGGCACACGGGCGCCGCTCCGTAGAGTATTCCTAGAGGAGAGAAAGGGGGAGCGTAGCAGAGGAGAGAGAGGGGGAGGGGACGCGCATCCGCTGTGGGGGTGTGGGACGCGGGCCTACAGACAGAGCCGCCGGCAAGAAATGCTTTGCATTTAATAAATAAATAAATAAATACAATTTAGCGGATACGACCAGTGCGTCAATCGCGTGCAACACCGTCCTTCGCGAAAGCAAGTTTTAATTGGGCACTGCCATGACTTGCCTCCAATTTGAGAGTTGAGATGAGCTGATGGATCACACCTCGAAGAGGCACTCCAGCTTTCATTACAATGGGGCGCGGTCAGAAACGTTGCGTCCAGCGGCAGAAACGGTGCTCTGCAGCAAATTCCGCTTGCTAAGCACAGCGGCTCTCATCCTCACCCAATGTAGAACGGTAGCTCCAGGCAGAGACAATAATTCAATCTATCTAAGGACGGCACTCTTACTAATACGTTAGGTAAAGTAAATGCACTCTAACCTTCGCTAAAATCAATGCAAACTAGACTGGGCACACGCGCCGTGGGATTTGTTGGCTTTGTGACATCGCGTTGGCGTGAGAGGTTCGCTTTCCGTCATCGGAAGCTGCAAACGCAAAACGGCAAGTATGAGAAAGTCGCGGTATGCATATTAGTTCTTCTTCCTAAGTGGATTATAATTATTTTAGATAAAAAAACATAAAATACAACAGAGAGAACTGTGGGGCCACAATAAGTATGAGGTGGCGCGAGGAGGAGGAGGAGAGAAAGAGAAGGCAGGGATGTTAACCAGAAATGCGTCTGGTTGGCTACCCTACTCTGGGGGACGGGAAAGAGGGAATAGAAAGATGAGATAGAGAGAGGAGGGGGGGACAAAGGACACGGTGAGCTCGCGCACGCACGCGGAGGGCCTGAGCAATTCAAAGGCATTCACATAGGCCAGTCGTCTTCAAGTAAGACAACAGTGCCTTCACAGCTTTGTGGGCCGACGAGCGATGGGGATGGTCTTCAAGGAGCACCTGCACGGACAACGGTCGATCATGAAGTCGTAGCAATACGTTCGATAAAGTTTGTCTTTCCGACTGAAATCGATCGCAGTGACACAATAAATGTTCTATGTTCTCTTCGCTGCCGCAGACGTCGCACGTAGCACTTTCGGTCATTCCAATCAAAGCACAGTACGCCTTCGTGAAAGCCACTCCCAACCACAACCGCTATAGAAGCGATGCCTCACGTCGGTTGGAGCGAAGGGTTCAGTTCGTGTAGCCAGGTGCGCCTTATATTTGGGGTGTTCCACTCTGTTAAAGGGAGCTTGCGTGCCAGGTGACGAAGCTGCCTTCCAGCGTGTGTCCTGGAAAGAGGAATGGGAATGCTGTGTTGTTCTTGATGTGACTCTCAGGCAGCTTTGTCAGCGAGATCGTTTACACTGATCCCACAATGGCCAGGTAGCCATTGGAAAATAATTTCGTGGCCGTTATGTTTGACGTCGTGGTGAAGTTTGACAATTTCGTACGTTAGTTGTTCGTGAGCTCCGCGTCGGAGAACTGCCTGCATACTTTGTAAAGCTGGTTTCGACTAGGAAAACACGGCCCGTGTACCAGGACTCTCTGCGTCTATAAATTGAAGTGCACTGCGCAGAGCCGTGAGCTCTGCAGCCGTGGACGTGGTGACATGTGAGGTCTTGAATCGCATTGTTACTCCTCTCGTCGGCATAAACACAACACCGCCAGAACTGGTCGATGTAGTCGAACCGTCCGTATAGACATGCACGTGACTGCTGTATCTCTCGTACAACAGGAGTAAGCTCAATTGTTTTAGTGCAGACGGTGATAAATCTGACTTTTATTGCGATAGCAATTATATGGACACTTCAACCGGATTTCTGCCGTCGGCGTCGCCGTCGCCGCGCGCCGTATGCCCGAGCGGAAGCGTGCGGGGACGCGCGCTATCACGGAGAGCGAACGCACTCAATCTCCCACGCGCAAGCAAGGAAGCGGGAAGCCAGCGCCCGAGGGAGCGGGGGGGGGGGGGGGGGGGGGGGCGCACTTACACTCTGCCAACAACCGCGCTCGTCGCTCGCTCGCACCGTCTCTTATCTCCACACGGCTCTGACCTTTATGCGCCGTGCATTCGCCGCTCAGTTTCCGTTGAAGCGATAGACCGCACGTACCTTCGCCCGCTGCTTGCTGCCAGCGTTTCGACAGTCATTGTCTGCAGTCATTCAGTGTGATCTATTCATGTTTGTTTGTGCGCGCTCACACCACGCTTGTTCATTCAGTTAGTAATAGTAGGGCCACATTTTCCAACGCACGCTACACATGCAATGCTGCCCGGATCGGCAGTGCAGCTCTACAGGTGTGTCCCTTCGCACGCGCTGCCCACGGGAAGCGCTTCTCATCAACACCACCGTTTCACACGCGCCTTCTCGTGGTCATCGAGTCTCTCTTCATGTCGGTCTACTTACGCCGCAGCACACCTGCTTACTTAATGAGCTCATGTTTACTACAATTCATATAGCTACCAAAGCCGCTCACCTTACTTCGTATGACATTGCTGTGTTGCTATCGCATTGATTGCTTCGCCCTTAGGGCGAAACTGTGACATTTTTCTGAAGTCCTGGAATTCTAAGTTGGACTTCAGGACGGCCCAAACACCATGGAGGAGACACCAGCCTGGCCGGAGGTGCGTACCCCGATGTAATCGAGGCACGATATGCACTGACAGTTGTGCTATATGACGTGCGGGGTCTTTCCACGGTGAGTGCGGCGAGGTGGTGGCAGAGTCCAGGCAATGTGCCTGACATGTGCACGCATTGCCTCGATGGCGATGTGCGTTGTGATTGAATAATCTTGAGCAATGGCGATAATTTTAGCCGTTGACGCACTGCGTGGTACTCCAAGGCATAACCTAAGAGACTGCGCCTGAATGCTCTGAATTGTACGCAAATTAGTTTTGCAGGTGTTGGATATAACAGGTAGGCTGTACCGGAGGAACCCAACAAACAACACCCTGTATAGCTGTAACATGGATTGTGTGGATACCCCCCAGTTCTTTCCTGCAAGGAACTTGAACAGATGACAAATAGCCATTAGGCACTTTTTCACGTGGTTGACGTGAGGAGTCCAGGACAGATCTCTGTCAATCACAACTCCCAAGAACCCGTGACTCTTGCTGAACGATATCACTTGTCAGTTCATTGATATGCCGTATGCAGACATTGGCTTCCGCGTAAATGCCGCCACTGCGCATTTTTCCCACGTCACCTCCAGTCCTTGTTTACGAAGGTAGCATGATGTCGATGAGGCCGCCTTCTGAAGCCGAGCGCGAAGCTGAAGCCGTGTCACCTCCGACGTCCAGATACAGATGTCGTCGGCGTAGATAGAGAGTCGAACGGTGCTTGGCAGGTTCTCGATTAGTCCAATAAGGGTTAGCTTAAAGAGCGTCGGGCTTAGTACTCCGCCTTGAGGGACTCCGCGGCTACTGTAATATTGGGGTGTCGGGCCATCCCCGGTGAGCACGTAGAATGATCGCATCTGTAGGTAGCTACGAACCCAGAGGTATGTCTTGCCACCAAGTCCTATTACTTCTAGCGCTTTAAGGATGGCTTCATGGGTGACGTTGTCGTAAGCTCCTTTAACGTCTAGAAACAAGGCAGCAGACAAGCGTTTACAGGCCTTCTGGAATTCGACATACGTTACCAAATCAAGAACGTTGTCTATAGACGACCGGCCGCGCCTGAATCCTGTTAACATGTCTGGGTAAATTTCATAGTGTTCTAGGTACCACTCCAGTCGCGTTAGAACCATCCGTTCCATTACTTTTATTACACAACTTGCAACTTGCGCGATCGGACGGTATGACGAAAGGTCCAAAGGCGACTTGCCAGCTTTGAGGAGCGGAATCAGGTGACTTGATTTCCATTCCTGGGGAACGGTGCCTGTCTGCCACGAGTCGTTGTACAGGAGCAAGAGTGCCATTCGAGCTAGTTCACCAAGGTTACACAAAGCGCGGTATGTAATGCCATCTGGTCCAGGGGCTGAGGAACGCCTGCATAGAGCGAGCGCAGCTTCAAGTTCGTCCAGAGAAAAAGGGCACTCCATACGGGGATCACGTGAGGATGGTGAGTGGTCAGGAGTCTGCGTTCCAGTGGAACTTGCTACACCGACAATCCTCCTACAGAAGGATTCTGCGGCTTCAATCTCGCGGCATTGTAAGTAAAGGGCGGGAGAATTAAATGGCTGGCGCTGTCCAGGGGTTGCACGGAGGCCCCGAACAGTTCTCCATATAAGAGACAAAGGCTTTCGAGGATCCAGAGACTCGCAGAAAGACGACCATCGTTGTGAAGCCAGCTTAAGCATTCGACGCTGTATTTTCTTCTGTGTGCGTCTGGCCAATCTCAAATCATGAATGGACTTTGTGCGCCTATATATTCGTTCCGCACGGCAGGTGGTGCGAGGAATCTGGAAAGGAGTTATGGGGCCAGCGCTAACGTTCTCAGATGCCATTGTATGTTTAAAATAGGATATTTTGTCGGGGTTGCAAGTTAACCAGAGATCGGTAGGCCGGTTGGCTTTGGGAGCCCCCGGCAAAGCGACAAATGAGGCTGTGTAGGGTGACATGGGTTGGGCCTCGTTTGAAGCCAGAGAAGCGCAGAGTAAAATTCGATTTGCAGAAAGACTCAAGAACAAAGATCAAAATATTTGGGCGGCTAAAGTGCAAGTATCTGTACCAGAAAAGCGTCGGCACAGAATGGAGGAAGAGCTCAAGAAAGTTGGCATCCGAGTACAAGATAATTGAAAGTGTAAATACTACACCAGGAGTCATCAAAAAGAAAGTGAGAGAAAGGGAGACAGTGAAGTGGATGCAAAGAAATGAAAAAAGATAGAACATGGAGATTTACAAGAAAGAGAAGAAAGAAAATAGAAGCGAAAATACCTAAGATAACACAAAGGGCAGTGCCTTGCTATTTGAGGCTCGAGCAGGTTGCCTAAGGACCAAAACATACCGGAGTAAATATTAGGGACTAGATGAGGCATGTGTATGCTGCAGCAAATATCCGGAGACCACTCAGCACATCCTAATGGAATGGGAAGGGATTCACCCAGTGAGAACAGCAGGTAACGTACACCTTCTAGAAGCGCTTGGATTTAAAGTGGACGGAAGCATGAACCGGTCAGCAGCCCAGATAAGCAAGAGGCGTTTAGAGTATTGGTGAAAAAAATGCAGGGAAGAGATTACCACGACCGGATCCGTTACAGGCATAGGTAGCGGTACAAAGTAGATAGAGAAGTTTTCAGGAAGAAAATGAAGATTAATGAGATGTACAGAAAAATGCTAGATGGAAAGCATGTATAGCATACCTGAGTAACTCAAGCAGGCTAGGTGACTATTTGTCACCGCCCCATTTCAAAGGGGGTGCAAATAAATCATCATCATCATCAGCTCTGGGGTTCCGAGATCTCCTCGTCCTCTGCCGCTCTGAGCTGGGGAGGGGAGGAGCGGGAGGAGGCCATCGAGGCCGCTCAGGCCGCTCACGTTTACGCTGAAACGTTTTCATCACAGCGGTGGTTATATGGAGGGGCTTTAGTTTACGCCTCCGCCCATCCGACAAAACGCCCAGCTCGCCGGCGGTTACCGGAATACCGGACTCGCTCGGCGCTGCGACAGAACGCTCGCAACGCACGTTGCTGGGATAGCTCTCTTGGGGGATCGACGGCCATGCAGGCGGCTAGCGGAAAGGTTGGTGAAGCTTCGCGCGCTGGCTTCAAGACAACCGGAAGTAGACGACACGAGGTCACATCGTGAGGGAGGTGCAGTGTAGGCGGAGCTTAGCCCCTATCATTCGGCGAACGAGTTGAGGAAAAAGACATGGCTAGGGAGAAGGGTAACCTGAAATCGTCGTAGCTCTTGTAATAAGAGACGCTTCACTTAAATTATGGCGCTAATGTTTTACGGTAGCTTTACCCCACACGCCTACAAATTTCATTCGAACCGTTTTAAGGACCCGTTAACGAGCCGCACATACCTCCTGGCCCAGTGACTGAAGTCGGCGTCAAAGAGGTTTATTGAAGAGCGGCCCATACCCAGTCACGCATCCCCAGTGACCCGTCGAAGAGGTTCGTTGAAGAGTGCCACCAGGCACACGCTGTTGTCCCTGGCGGTCCTTCGTGACAAAGGATGCCTCACCGACAGACGTGCAGCTGTGGTGTGCTGTTCACGCTTGTCGTTTCTCGAGGCCGGGGAGCGTCGCCGTCACCTGAGACCAATGGATGAGCCATTAGTCCCCCGGCTACAATAGGTCATCGGCCTCGTGCGTTGCAAAAACGGCAACGTCGCTTTTGATGCGTTTCCGTGAAGCCCAAGCGCCCGCCCGAACTAAGACGAGGCCGGACGCCGACTGAGACGCGCAAACCAAGAGCACCCTACGACAACAGCCGCCGCCCTCCCTGGAAACGGTAGCTAGCTTCCGCGAAGGCCAGTCTCCTTACTGACAAGCTGACCGTCACGGAGCGGTCACTAATTCTTCCAAGGTGCTGACGTCAGGCATTTCCATGGGAACAGCTTCGACGTTTGGTTCCCAAGGTGCCACCGGTTGCCTGGTGCGCGGGGGCGATCGAGCAACATTGGAGGCGGAGCCCAGCGGAACGGCGCCATATGATGGGCGGGATTTTGCGAACAGTCGACGGCTGTGAATGGCTGAAAAGAACCACAGTAAAATTCCTTGACGAGTGAAAGGGCGAAACAAACTGATAAAAAACGGAGCTTGAGTGTTGTGCGGACGTTCGGAGATGTAAACGATAGGACATGCAAAGACGTTAGCATGTAGACGGCTCCAAGAATCATGGAGCCATTCATGTAATATATGTACAGTCTGTTTCACACTAAGGGGAACTCAGAGCACCTTGAATGCGCTCTGAGTTTTCCCCTAAGTGTGAAACAGACTGTACATTTGTGTGTGTGCGTAAACTTTATTTAAAAAGGTCCGGAGGCTCGACTTAAGCTGAGGCGGGCCGCTCCCACGTTGGCAGTGTCAGGCCAAGCCCTTCAGCGATATCATGGGCCCTCTGGACAGCCCTTAGTTGGTCTTGAAGCAATGGGCTTTGTATTCTTTTTTCCCATCGAGTCCATTTTTTCAGGAGGCTGGGAAGAGTTTCGGGGCACCAAGCGAGCATATGTTTGATTTCAATGATGCCATTACAATCATTACATTCCTTCATAATCTCCCTCTCTGGATATACTTTGGAAATGTGGTACGGCGTGGGGTATGTACCCGTTTGCAATAAGCGCAGCGAGACTGCCTGAGTCCCGTTTAATTTTGAGTGTTGCAATTATGATTGCCTGCGTCATGGATAGTAATGTTTGGTAATCTCATTATAAGTTATTAAATGATCTCTATATGCCCCGGAATGATGGTTAACGGCTCGGTTAAGGCTGTCACTGTTAGCAAGTCCTCGTGCCAAGTCATGCGCAACCTCGTTGAGGTTTACCCGAGTCTCGTCCACTTTCCCCATATGCGCAGGAAACCACCGGATTTCTGTTCTCCTAATCCCAATGTTTTCAAAAAGTTTAGCTGCAACTCCAGCTACGTACCCTTTATCAAAACTTTTTATAGCGGCTTTTGAATCACTGTAAATGAAGGCCCACTTATTATTCCTGATCGCTAGAGCAATTGCCACTTGTTGCGTCACCATGAGTTCCTTGGTAAAAACAGTGATAGCGTCTTGCACCTTTCCTTGAGAATTTGATACAATGGCCGTATAGGCTCCTTTACCTTTCACCCAGGCAGCATCAACTATAGCTGCCAGTTGGTTCTGCTGTTCTATCTCCTGCAAGAGTGCTTTAGCTCTTTCTCCTTCTGACATTATATTTTGGATGCATGTTTCTGGGGAGAGGGTTGGTTCTGATCCTATCCCTAACTTCAGTATTTAATTCCACTTCAGCCTCCATTGGCCTCCTTCATCTATTAGGTTCTACACCTATTGTCTGTAATATCTTTCGGCCAGCTCCTGTTTTTTTAATCTTTTGTGTTGCGCTAGCTATTGGGCCTCAGCGATTTCTTCCATTGTGTTGAGGACTCCTAGACTCAAGAGCTTGTCAGTTGCAGCGGTACTCGGTATCCCTAGGGCTATTTTAACAAGTTTCCTGATCATGACATTGAGTTTGTTAAGTTCTGCCTGTTTCCAGTTGAATAATCCGGCCACGTAAGTTAAGTGGCATAAAGCAAAAGAATGCATTAGCCTCAAAGCACAGTCCTCCCCCAAGCCTCTGTGTTAGTTGGTAATTCTCCTGAGTATAACCTAATGAGTTCATCTGTTTTGTTCGAGATATGCTGTATTGTACTATAATTGGCATTGTTTTCTTCTATGCGATAACCAAGAATCTTGATTTTTTTCCAACTAGCCTGATTGCGGATCCTTCATGAGTGTATAGGCACACTCTTGGCTCCTCTTCCGGAATGTAACCTCCTGGTTTACGACCTTTTCTGCGATGTTTCATGACCAAGAGTTACGACTTGGCTGCCGAGCATTTCAGCCCCATGTCTTTCAGTGTGTTCTCCACAACGTATACACTTTCCTGTACTATGGTCTCTGTCTGTCCTACATTACCCTTGGCACTCCCAATGGTTATGTCGTCGGCATATACGACATAATGTATACCCTCGATTTTCTCTAAATTACTTGCAACCTTAGACATTTCTAAATTGAATAGCATGGGCGAGAGCGCAGCTCCTTGTGGAGTGCCCCTGTTTCCCAAATTCTTAGCTTCTGACATAAGTTCTCCCATGATGAGGTGCGCTGTTCGGTTTCTAAGAAAGTCCTTAATCATGTTAAAAAGCCTCTTACCTAACGCCATCTCCGAGAGAACGTCAAGTATTGCCTTATGTTTTAAACGATCAAAAGCTTTTTCCACATCCATACCTAGAAGAGCTTTCGTGTGCGTTGGGCTGGCCTGTACGAGTTGGTGTTTGATTAGGAGCATAGCATTCTGGGTTGACAACCCGGGTCGAAAGACAATGAGGTTGTATGTAAAACCGTTTTAGGATGTCATTGGACCTCTCCTTCTCCCGGTACCTGGCATGTCACTAGCCATGAAGCCTTCATGGCCCCTCAGACCCTCGGACATCGCAACAACGCCCAGTGTCCCACTGTTGGCCGCACGGGTTGTTCGACGAAGGCTCTCATTCGACGAACATAAGTCGGTCCGACGATTCTTTGTCCCTCTCCACAAAAGCCCGACGCGCTGCCCATTCGACCAGGGACCACCCAGTGAAATGTGTTTGCGGGAAAACGGTTAGAGACGACTATAGCCCCCGTAAAGTGTGCGAAGTACCCCAAATATGCCACATGCATTAAAACTTGGTCGGCTTTTCAAATGCGATGTCACGCAACATGTTTAAGTCTCATTTTATTGAAATTAATTTACACTCCACCTTACACGAGTAATCTTTTCTGGCAACTGTTAAAAGGCAAACATTGTCAAGGATAAAATAGCACAATACACACGCCACGGAGCAAGACGCAACTACACAAGTGATCTCTGTCCTCCGCACTGCGGTGTCTTATTTTTTACTATGCTACACAATATGGCCTATATACACTTTTACTGTACTGAAATTTAAACAGTTCGTGCAAAAGGCAACACGGATTTGTTGAAATACCATAGCAGCAGTAAATTAAAAGGCAAACGGTGTTTCACAAATAATGGTACATCTCTGTCCATTAGATATCTCCTTCACGCAGATAAAATGACTAAGAACAAGAAATAAGATGCAAGAAAAGAAACTTCGTGCTTACCAGGAAATGTGAACAAGCTTCTTTGACACCACCAATGTTTATTATCATTTCAAATCTCACGGGAACTTTGTTGTAAAATTAACAAAGTCATTTCGCTCCTTTTCTGGACGTCATGTCAGAAGATGCAAAAAAAAAGTAAGGAAAGTAAGTTATTTCAATAAAGTGCTTCGAATAATTGGAATAATATTGTTAGTCTGCACCCTGTCTCGGTATTTATGTTTACTAATTTATTTTAACAAATTTGTATTCATTTTCAATTATATGGACACTCCAAGTGCATTTTTGTCGTCGCCGTCGTCGTCACCGTCATCGTCGCCGTGGGGTTCGCGAGCCGTGCGCTGTGTGTGCGAGCTAAAGCGTGTGAGGGAGAGCCGGCAACCGCAGCTTAATCTCGCGCACGCCTGAGTGGATGGCGGCCGGAAGCGCATGGTCTTCGTTCACGCGAGAGGCACGGGGAGGAGGCGATGGAGACAGGAGGGGGGCGTTCTGCTCCCGCGCCCGCTGCTCACGGAGTTATCTTGCAGGCGATCTGCAATGTCCGGACGAAGTGTGCGCCCGCGGGGGCCTCATCTTCAAAGCGATCTGCGATGGGTACAAAGTACATTCGCCGAGTGCCGGTAGCATCGTATGCGCTGCGCTTTCGACGTTTAGTTCACGTTGAAGCGACCGCCAGCACCAAGGTAAATTTGCTCACTGCCGCTGGCACGCTTTTTCACTCCAGCGTTTTAACGAGTTTCCGCGGTCATCGTGAGAGATGTTCATGTTTACATGGGCGCGCGTGACACCGTGCTTGTTTATTTAGTTAGTAAGCGAATATTGACAACTTTATACGGCCGATAAAACTACTACCCTTACATCGTATCATCATCATCACTCCTATATTTATGTCCACTGCAGGACGAAGTCATCTCCCTCTGAGCTATAATTACCCCTGTCTTGCGCTTGCTGACTCGAACTTGCGATTGTAAGTTTCCTCACTTCATCACCTCACCTAGTTTTCCGCCGTCCTCGACTGCGTTTCTCTTGTCTTGGTATCCATTCGGTAACTCTAATGGCCCACCGGTTAGCCATCCTACGCATTACATGGGCTGCCCAGCTCCATTTGTTCCTCTTAATGTCAACTAGAATATCGGCTATCCCCGTTTTCTCTCGGATCCACGCTGCTCTCTTCCTGTCTCTTAACGTTAGGCCTAACATTTTTCGTTCCATCGCTCTTTGTGCGGTCCTTGACTTGTTCTCGAGCTTCTTGTTAACCTCCAAGTTTCTGCCCCATATGTTAGCACTGGTATAATGCATCGTATAGCTGTCTACTAATTGGCTATCGCAATCGATGCTTCGCCTTTCAGGCGAAACTGCGAACTTTTTTTTATTAACCGGCCCTCTCTCCCCCCCCCCCTCCCCCAGTGGTCGTCAGTGCGACCTTGTGGCAAAAACGTTTCGAAATTCCTGACCTATACCAACAACACGTGACGTTTCGGAAGTGCTCGCATCTTTCAGTGGGAGACCCGGGCCTCCAGTGCCCCATCTCTGGATCCATGCCTAGACATTGCACTCATATCTGTCCTGCAATGTTATTCGGCACCATAAAGGCCAGCAAAAGAACAACTGGTTTTATTCGATGGATTCGTGCTCTTACCCGTTAGGTACGAAAAAGATGCAGGTCGGATAAATAGGATATGCCATATAAGAGGTCTGTCTTGTCTTTGACTGATTCGTGTTCTCGGCACAACATGGTACAAAAGTGTTTCCGCGTTGCGCGCCCAATTTAAATGTGGATGCCATCATCCAAGAATGGAACACGTGCTGTAACATAAGGCAAAAGCCACTATGTGGCCGCGGGAGCAGTGATTTCCCTACACGACCCCCAGGGGGGGGGGGGGGGGGGTGAGTAAACACACACTCTTGTTTTCCTCAAGGCAACCCTTAATTTGTAACATTTTTTTTACACCCGATTAGGCATTGTGTTTAAAGCGCCGGAGGAAGGGCATATATGGGAAGGGATATATCGCCCATAGCTGGCTTGTGGCAGAACAAAAACAGGACTTCCGCCCGAAAGTACGGCGAATACGACGATCGCCCGTGCTCTGAAGGCCACCTCAGAAATTTAGACACCCCCGGCAAATTTCAATTCACGGGGATACCGTTCCGCTAGAGGTATCAATTTTTTTAGTACGGCACCTAAAATTTCCGCTCATACGTCATTGTGCTGTCTGGCTGGAAGGCCAGACCACATTTAGTATCGGCGTCGAAACCTCCTTTGCTTCACATAATTTGTTATTGGGCTGTTTGGGAGGTTTGGGTGGCTTGGGGAGTTTTTAACATTTTAACAACTCTAGCGCAATTAGGATAACTACAAAGAGCACAGAACGAGATAATGTGGTGCCTTGTTGTCTGTTCTTTGTATTTGTCTGAATTGCGCTATCAATGGCTTCAACTCCATGACTTTGTTCGCGTGGTTGTGCTTTAAAACAATGAGCTTCAACATGGAGCCCCTTATCTTTTTTGTATTAGCGGCAGCGAAATATATGCTACACAGGAACGAACTCATTCAGTTAGACTTCCGCCGCTGTTGATGCTATTAGTAGAACAATTATCGAAAACACTGTCATACATTCAAGCAATTCTCTTTGATACATTTTTTCAGTCTCTGCCAACTGTAGAAATTCCAAAGGAATTGAAAATTGCCAAAATTATCCCAATCTTCATATTAAGTGACAGAACAGAGAGAGAGAGAGAGAGAGAAACAACTTTATTTAAATTAAGATCCTGCTTGGTCACTGTGGGTGGAGCCCCTCTTCCAGGGCCCCAGTGCCTATTGCGGCGCGCCGGGCCTGGTCGAGGGCCGCCAATTGGCTTCCCAAGTCCAGTTCGGAGAGTCACGCCTCCCACGACCAATTGCTAAGTGTATCCTCAAGTAGCGGCGAGACAGCGTCTGCCGGACGCTGCGTGCATTGGTAAGTGATGTGTTCTAGTATAGGGGTGGAGTCGCACCATGGACGCTGTGTTTGTTGGGAAATATTTTGTGGAGTCTATGTAAGTGTGGGTAGGTGTTTGTCTGTATTCGGCGCCAGTCCCTCGCCTGTCGCCTGTTTAGCTTGGGGTGAGGTGGAGCTTTGGTTCGTCTTCCTAGTCGTTGTGCCTCAAGCATGTATCTCGGTGTGCTGCCGAGTGTCGGAGAGGCGTCCGTTCGAGCGGTATGTATCGCGGCTCGGCCTGTTATACCTCGAGCCAGACGATCCGCCCGATCGTTGCCTTCCACTCCTGTGTGTGCGGGACACCAGGTTATCCCGTGGTCCATTTGGAGGCTTGATCCTAGTATGCGAAGGACCCCGGCCGGTAGAACTCCCCGAAGGAAGAGCCGGCAGGCGTCTTGCGAGTCTGTAAGTATATAAGCCGACTGGCTCTTGGCCTCAGCGTCTCGGATGGCTAGGGCTATGGCCGCGGATTACGCCGTGGCGCTCGAAGTCGTGCGTAGGGACGCTGCTACGATCGGTCTCCCCCGGTTTGTCGCGACAGCCACATAAGTAGGAGTCGCTGTCTCACCTCTGGGGTATAAGCCCGCGTCAGTAAAGTATGTGTATGCATCCTCCTGCCTTTTGCGCAGGATGACTGCTCGGGCTTGTCACCGTTTCACGTGGAAGTGAGGGTTCATGTGACGTGGGATGGGGTTCACATGGATTCTTATTCGTAGATCAGGTGGCATAAGTATGGTTTCGTCTCCGCAGAACTGTGGCGTTAGAGGGTATCGTAGTCGTGTTAGCGCGGAGCGCCCCTGGGGTGTTGCGTTTAGTCTCGCGCTGGTCCATGAGTGTGGCCGCGGCGAGTTCTTCGTATGTGTTCATCATGCCCAGCTCGCTGAGACGGTCAGTGCTCGTGTTTTCGGGCAGGCCGAGTGCCGCCTTGCAGGCAATCCGGAGCAGTCGATTTGCTTGGTCGATGTCAGTTTGTCGGGCCGCTTGGAAAGGAAGATCGTAAGTGATTCTGCTTATGACGAAGGCCTGTACTAATTTCATGGTGTCTGTCTCCATCATTCCCTCTCTGCTACGTGCTATTCTGTTAATGAGGCTAGTAACACTGCGAACTGTGCGCTTGAGTTGGGACAGGGCGATGCCGGCACTGCCCGTTTCCTGTATATGCATTCCGAGCACTCGTAGCTGCTGGATTTTTCAGATGGGTGCTCCGTCTAGAAGTAGTTGTAACGGCGGAGCTCTGTTGGCTTGGGTTCTTGGTGGTCGAATATGTATGTATTCTGATTTGCTCGGTGCGCATTTCATGCCGGCATGTTTTGTGTATGATTCGACCGTGTCCAGGGCTTGCTGAAGTGTGTTTTGTCTGTCCCCGTATGAGCCTTTCGTTGCCCAGAGCGTAATGTCGTCGGCGTAAATTGCCACGCCGAGGTCTTCGTCTTCCTGTAACTGTAGGGTGAGCTTGCGCATTCCAATATTGAATAGGAGCGGAGACAAAAATGCACCCTGAGGCGTGCCGCGGCCCGGCAGTTCATATGGGAGTGACCGTGATGCTCCGAGCGCAATTGTGGCAGTGCGGTCACGCAGAAAGTCCTGAATGTAATGAAATGTTCTTTCTCCGCATCCGACGTCCTCAAGGCCTTCTAGTATTGCGGAGTGAGATATGGTGTCAAAGGCCTTTTGAACGTCAAGGGCGAGCAGGATTCTGTCTAGGCTGCCCGGGGGAGGGCTGAGGACCTCGTCTTTTAGCATGAGGAAGACGTCCTGTGCAGAGACTCCCTTGCGAAAGCCGAACATCGAGTCGGGAAGAAGGCTGTTACGCTCGAGGTGATTCTCCAGCCGGGTGTGCACGACTCTTTCGAAGAGCTTGCCCATGCACGATGTTAATGAGATGGGCCGCAGCTGTCCGATGTCTCGTGGCTTACCAGGTTTTGGGATCATGATGATGTTGGCCGATTTCCATGGCGCTGGTACCCGACCTCCCTTCCTCCAGACCTGATCGTTGAACAAATGCACAAGCTGTCCGATGGCCGTGTCACTGAGATTGCGAAGCATCGCATTGGTGACGCGATCTGGTCCTGGTGCTGTGTTCCTTTTGAAAGTCTGCGCGGCTGCGTAAAGCTCTGCGAAAGTGATGGGGGCGTCTAGATCTTCGTTCGCTTCCTCATGGTATTCTTTGGGTGCTGTTGTATGTGTTTGAGCCTCACCGGTGTAGGTGGTCTTGAGTTGTTGCAACAGCTCAGTCTCCGTCCCTTGGTACTTTCCTATGAGTCGCCGCATTACATTAGCCGTTTCCGTGCGCGTACTGGTCGGATACAGCATACATCGCAGTATGGCCCATGTCTTCAAGGTGCTCAGTGTGCCTCTGAGGGAGTCACAGTGACAGAACAACCGCGCGTAATTATCACCCCATATCATTCGCATCGGTTTCATTAAAGATACTCTAACACATCATCGTATCACGCCTTGTGCACCATCTCGATAGTAATAATTTCTTTTTTACTGAGTTCAGGAAAGGCATCTCGTGTGAGTCTCAATTACTAGAATTTGCTAACGAACTGCTACACGATATGGACGAGAACTTTCAAACAGATTGAACATTCTTAGGCTACTAAAAAGCATTTGACTGTGTCGCGCATTTAAATTTAATTCACGACTCCTTGCTGTTCCTCATTTACATTAATAATCTGCAAGCTAATATTACATCAAGCATTCGTTTTTTCGCAGATGACTGCATCATTTACCGCAAAATTCGTTCATCTGCAGCTCACCTAGCACTTTAAAGTGACCTCGATCGCATAACCACTTGGTGCACATCATGGCAAATGTCACTTAACGCCGAAAAATGCAAGGTAATGACATTTACCCGGAAAAAATCCCTCCTAACTTTTCTTTCACTTACTTACTCAATAATACTTTCGTGTCTCACGCGCGTTATTTAAGTACCTCGGTGTAAATTTCTCGAGTAACCTCTGCAGGTCCACTCACATGCAGAAAGTAACAGCCAAAGCATTACGGACATTAAGTTATCTGAAACGTAATCTCCACGGAACTACTCACACTACCTGTAAGCTCGCCTATCAAACATTTGTTCATCCGCAACTTGATTATGCATGACCAATTTGGTCGGATCATCAAGCTTATTTAATTAATTGCCTTCAATTTATTCAAAATTGTGCCGCACGTTTCATTTGAAGAAGCTTCAACCCTCACTCTAGCACAACGAACAATAAATCATCGCTCTCTCTTTCTGCATTGCAATCACGGAGGCTAAACGCCCTAATCTGCCTATTCCGCAAGATAGTCTATAGTGCCAATCATTTAACGCTGCCTCATGTACAACCTTACCAAACCTCACGCCGTTCAAACAACCCATCTATGCTTCCAACGCATCTCCGGTAGAATCGTTGCATTATATAATACGTTTGCCGCAGCCTATCATTCACTGAAATGGATTTCCGCACCACATCGTTAATATTCGTGATCAAGCTAATATTAGGGCCGCTGTAACAACCAGTTTTCCCAATTACTAATGCCTCTTTAACTATTGTATAATGTTTTGACTTTTCAGTGATGGGTACTGACTGTGAATAAGCAATGTATAGTCATGTTACTCATGCTCATGACATTATCCCTATCTATTAGGGGTGTGCGAATAGTGAAATTTCATCTCGAATCGAATTCAAATTGAATATTGCCGAATAGTGGCCAAAAATATCGAATATCGAATCGAACATCGAATGCCAGAGATTTTATTGAAAATTTACAGAAAGAACAAAGAAATAATGTCTGCTCAGGTACTCGAGCATTCAAAGCGGTGAGTGACTGTTACCGCAAGGCTACAAATTGTCAAATTGTCAGGTCATGTGGAACACAAGCTGTTCCACATGACCTGGCTTCAGGCTCTCTTGCCGCGATGTTACGGTGTTTCCTGCAGTTGAAAACATGCGTTCGCTGGGCACTTCTGTAGCAGGGATGGGAAGGTGTCGCAAGCCATTTTGGAGATTCCTGGATACAGTGAAGTTCCATGCTCTTTCCTATATAGCGCGCGGCGACGGTAGTAAAGACAGGATGTGTAGGAAGATGTTGGTGTAAAAGTGCTTGACGTCGCTTGCGGCATACGCGACCGAACTACGCAAAAGTCCGTGCCTTCGTTTCGGAATCGAAGTTGTGAAGGGCGTGATAGTTTTCTCATATGTTTTTTTTTTATGTGCGGAAATGGCATTATCGCCTTTATTATAAACATGCGCTCACTTTTGAACCAGGATACCGGTGAAAGTTTTAACGAAAGGTCTACTGTAACGACATTAGCAATAGTTAATTTTAACGACAGCACCCTAACCAAGCTGCACCACTGACCTTTGTGGCGTTTTAGATATTCGTCCTGCCGAATTATTAGAAACTTGGAATACTAGCTATTCGAAAATCGAACCGAATTATTCAATTCGAATTCGGAACTCGAATATTCGCACACCCCTACTATCTATGTAATCCCCCCCCTCACACAATGCTCCCATGCTGGAGCCTGCGAGGCATCGTGAATAAATAAACCTGTCTCGTTACGCGTAAAGAGACGGCTTCAATGAATTTCTCCAATTTCTCCCGCCGAGCTGCTAATACCTGAACCATATTCATCCACCGAGTGCTTATTTCTAAGATTCGAAAATACTCGCAGGGCACTCAGCTAAGGGATGGCTACTTTAGGAGACGCCTCCAACGTTAGAAAATGAAAGCCACGAACTTCGGACGCTCGAAACAGCAAGTGCTGCGATCTCGCGCCAGCGGGGAGCTTTGCGTGAACAGAGTTGCCGAAAATGGTCCCTGGCTGGCGCTGCAGCCAGTCCCGGCCACGGCGACCGCATTTCGATGGGGGCTAAATGCAGAAAACACCCGTGTACTTAAATTTAGGTGCACGTTAAAGAAGCCCAGGTGGTCCAACTTATTCCAGAGTCCCCGCCTACGGCATGCCTCATAATGACATTGTAGTTCTGGCATGTTACGCTCCATAATTTATATATTTTTAGTACCACACGCAAAAGCGGCAACTTCGGTCTGGCCCGTGTCGATGGAGTAGCTGCCGTTCTTTGTATATCTTCTTATTGCAGTGAATTAAGTAACAATATTTATCACGATACCGCGCTACAATTGCCCACGCTTCCATAAATTCTGCTTTGTGGTGCATCAGTGCCGAAAGAAGCGGCCATACTTGTTTCTACATTTTTTTCTTGTCGTACGCTTGCGTTCAAAGAGAAAAAATGTATCGTAAGATGGCTACCGAAGCACTGTCACAAATTGTAAATTATACATATGCAGATGGAAACGGATAAGCGTACAAAGGAATAAATGTTCTGGTTTTTGTACTCTGGATGGACCCAAGCATTATGTAGCATGACTAGCTATTTTGGATAGAGAAAAGGTCAGTGACCACAGGTTTGTCAGGTCCAGGATTGGGCTGATTTTACAGACGAGAAAATGGGGCAAATTATAAAAGAAAGAACAGGCCAGACCAAACCAGTAGCAGCTAGAGTAAAGCAGAGGAATTCAGTTTATAATGGTAGCGATCAAATATGACGCTTTAGAACACAACACCTTCAAGAGATTGATTTTAAGTATAGAGCAACGGCACCCAGGTTAGGCATGGGTAAGCTCTCCTAAACAAAATCAAATTGGTATAGGAACTACTGACTATTAAAGGCTGTTTCACTTGCTGCGACTGGAACGACGAAAATCGGTGTGGTCGCACGCGTGGCAATGAGATATTTAGAGGGCTCATTTCACACGATTGCAATTTCAACAAGGCGATGACTGCTGCGCCGCGCGGCACTCCAGACGAGTCCACACAGATTCGGCTCCTGCAACGCACGGAAGTGATGTCACTAAAACACAACGTCAGACGCGCGCGTATTTCCGGTTTTCTTGTGGGCGCGTAGTTTGAGTCCTTGTTCGCACGTGACATTCAGTTGATTCAGTACGCATCCCGTCAGCCGCGCTTGCGGGTCGTGCTTTTCTGCTGCCACTGGTGCTGGTCCCAGGGCTTGGTTCGGCTGCATCCCCGTAAGCATTTACCATCATCCTTTTATAAGCGCGAAAGCTCCACTGCAGCGTTATTTTATATTTGCTAGCGTTATATTAATATTTTCTAATAAGAATTTTGATTGTATTTTGATTGTATTTGTCGCGTATCTACCGATCTTGCTGCTCTTGTTCGCGACCGCTTGCTTCGTTCATCCCTAGCACAGATTTCTCGGATTTGTCAACATATATACTGCTGACTAGACGGTAGCCTTCTTTCGTTTGTGAAAAAGCTCAGATTTATTTTCTCGCAGGTTTATTTCTTTTCTTCTTCTCGGTGTCTTTCTAGCAAAATAAATGTTTTGGTTGCCGGCGACTCGATGGTGAAATACGTGGACCAGTATTTCCCATCACGTCGTAGTTTGTCAGTCAGTGTTGCCACGCCTAGACGAATAAGGATTGAGTATTTGCTGTCAACGATTGCTTACAAGCTAGCTGGTTTTGATGTTGTCATCGTGCACGTTGGCACTAACAACACTGTTGACAATGTCAGCGTGTGCATCGACCAGTATCGCCAGCTCGCTCAGGGGATCATTGAAAGGAGTCCCATGGTGCATGTAGCTTTTTCTGCTATTCTTCCTCGCGAGCTGAATCAGTACTGCCCATGGGAAGCTCAGTCCTCTTGGTTGAATGACAGCTACATTAAGATTAATGCTGCCCTGATGCAGTACTGCCACGAGTGTGGCTTCGCTTCCCTGGATGGTCTCATGGACGACTGGCCCAGTTACCTGAGCAGAAATGGTGCCCACCCGAGCCACTTAAGTAACAAGGTGCTGGCAGACTACCTGTACCAGGAGGCCTGCACCCTGTCGATCCATCTAGAGAGAAGCCACATCCAGCATTGCTACAAGGAGACCCAGTTACCTTCTTCATGGACCGGCTGGACTCAGCAGGACAGCACCCCTGCCATCTCCGGGGCTGACTTTCCCCCACTTGGTTTGCATATTTTAATTTCTTCTCAAGAAGCAACTGGATCTTCCACAGCACCAGCTCCTGTCTGGAAAGCCAGCACTGCTCCCTCGCAGAGGCAAGACACCAATCAGCCGACCAGAACCCTTCAAGGTGCTGGCTTTTCTCTTGTTGGCGGTGTCCGTGTCCGTTGCAAGGGTAGCAAGGCTTGGGGGACCTGGGACAGCCTGCCTTCCCCCATTTTCCATGGCACAAATGTACCAAGCAGGGGAAAGGCCGAGGGGAGGTCTGATGAGCCAATGATCCCTGGTCGAGGTGCCGGCACCACTTGTGTAAGGAGAACTAGGAGAGCCACACAGAAGCATGAGAGTGCTCCTGTTGTGTGCTCTTCTGTGAGAGAAGGAGAGGCCAATGCTCGAGAAGCAGCTGTGCCAGAGGCTGTCTCGCAGTGTGGTGACAGTGAGTGGAAACGGGTAGTATCGAAGAGGCGGCGGCGGAAGGCTGCGGCACAACAGAAGCAAGAATGGAGCTGTGACCTGTATGCAGACAGGGAAGGCAAAGTTCTTGCTGCAACAGCTGCCAAGTTCTTGAAGTTCGCTTCACCTTTGACAGCAGTTGTAAGCCAGAAACAGACACGCAATGACAGTGGAAAGTCTGAGTCTGCTTCTTCTACTGTCTCTGGTAGCAAGGTTGAAGGACAAGCCAGTGCCTCTCGGGATGCCACTTGTGATAGTTTTCGCAAGGTGCATCACGGCTGAGTGCAGACCTGTCCTAAATGGTGTTCTAATCGAGGTCACTGTCTGCAAATGCTGTAGGCCAGGAACAATTCAAGATGGAGGGCAGATCACGAGCAATCCTGGCACAGAGGCTGGTGACCTTAACAAAGCTGGATGCATTCCTCCTACGTGACGTAGGTGTTGTCAGGCTGCTTTGACATCCAACTGCAGGCCTTCCAGTTCTGATACCCAGGCTGTTTGTGAAGGAGCTGGTGCCAACACAACCAGAGTTCCTAACCCCGTGAATGTATTGCATGGCGGAGGCAGCAAAGTTTAATTAAATGCAACATTTCACAATTTTAATTCATTTTAGGAAAAGTTTTGATGAGTGGTGCAGGGAGGTCAAGCACATAGTCACAATAAATAAGTCTCACAGAAGTCCATTTGCAACATAATATAAAGAGTTTGATTGTATTAAGATTTCATATTGCTGTGTTCATGGTCATACCATAAAACCAAGAGGCACAGGAAACCGACCCAAGCAAGCATACAATGGTACTGGTCTTGAAATGCCAGTATTGGTAAGCCTGTGCAAATCGCCAACTCTGTACTATAAAATAACCAAGCTGCAAACTAAGCATAATCACACAACGAAGTATGATAACTTCTATCCTTAAAGCAGGCTTCTGAACGATGTAGAGAAGGCAGAATTCTTTGATTTTGCCAAATGTAATATTGGCTCAAAGCATTTAAAAATTTTGGTTGAACAGATAACAGGCACGAAGTTAACTACGAAAGATGTTAACAATTACAAGCAAAGGTTTTCTATCCTATTCGCAACGAGCGGGCTCACAGACAAATGGTTTTAGAAAAAATAGACACCTTGTTAGCAAATAATCCAAACTAGGATATTCACTATGCAAAGAATCAAAGTAAAAATCTGCAATTTGTGCTGCTTCAGACAACGCACATGCCTGAGATTTTGGAAAAGTATCCAGAGATTTTATTTATTGATGGAGCATATAAAGTAAATATTGAAGGCTATATCTTGTGCTCTATTTTGATTGAAGACAGTGGAGGTCGTGGGAGACCTGTGTGTTATGCCTTTTTACGAAATGAAACGACTGAAATTGTGCAGGCTGTTTTTGCCAAGTTCGCAGATTTTAACCCGTTTGTTGTGTCGGCTTGCAGAGTAGTCATGGTAGATAAAGATATGAAGGAGCTATGAATACAAAATTTTAGCGTTCAATTTTGTTATTAAACAAACAAACGTACTCCTAACAAGGTATTTTAATGTTAGCCGTGGGGCTACGCGGCTGCGCTACGTACTGCAGCATATTAACTTCAGCTGCTTGATACAGATTCACAGCACACTAACAGCGCAAGAAACAGGACGAGAAAATAGACTACGCCCATGTCTGTCAGAATGATACGCTACTACGTACACAAGTGACTGCAGCTCCTAAAAAAATGTGGTGTCGGCTTTTACGCCTTTCGAAATATTCAGAGAGCACTTGTATGAATAATTACAGCACACGCGCCGAGGCGGACGAACCAGGCTGGCGCTAAGATTAACGTTCACAACACAAATTCCATTGCACGTTCAGTAATTACACACAGATCATTTGCGGCTTCCTTCAGGGACAGACGTGAGCTTTTGAGTTGGTGCTTGCTGCTATGTTTCGTGCAAGAATATTGCTAGGAGCAGGAACCGCTTATGCGCAATCGCGAGCAATACACACACGTCCTTTTTTCAGAAGCTGGGTAAGCTGGGGTTAAGCACGGGTAGCGCGAGGGTATCTGCGTGTACATGACGACTTCGCTGCAGCCGAATTCCGAATACTGCATATGCGATGACAACAGCTATAGGGGCTTGTTGATAGGTCCTCTTGTAATTTGTTTAACCGCAGGAAGAACGACACAGGCATAAAACACACACGAGACAGCACACAACGCAGAACGACCACCTGCGAACAGCTGTTTACGTCTGACATTTCTGCTCGCATTGAACTTCACAAACCGCTGTTGCGCACTCCAAAACAAATTAAACTTTGAAACGTTTTTAAATGACAAAATGCACGTATTAATTGGTCCTAATAAAGAGAGTTCAATTATATTATAACGCGCACGTCTTTTTCATTACATTAAAGGAATTATGCGGCGTGTGCGACAAAACCTGACAGCAAGCAACTCTGGGCGTCGCACCAGTCGCATTGTTGAAATCGCACGAGCCCTCAAAAAATCGCATTGCGACCCGTGCGATCGCACCGATTTTTTTCGCTCCAGTCGCAGCATGTGAAACGGCCTTTAAACAAACGCTGCAAGGGACCAACACCCCCGGAAACTCTGCGACGGCTGTGGCCGACCTTGGCCGCGCGCGCTATGGTGGGTGTTATGACGTCAAATTGCAGCTTCTGCCGGCGCCCGTTTGGAGGCAAGATGCAACAGAAAACAGCAAAAAAAAAAAAAGATGTTTCTCGTTTTTTTTTTAAAGCAGCTTGTTGTATTCGTCATGTTCAACCGTTCAACTTGTGTTCCGACGCAAAAAACCACCTGCCAACTTTTGTGTCCGTATCCCTTTACACGCTATTATGCGTCGCCACTCCCGAAGATCCAAAATTATGTAAATTCGTCATTTAGTAATGGTATGACAGTGATACGGCAACTATTTCTTTAGAATGTACACCCTCTGCCGTGCTACGCCTGTTCCACTATAGCGTTTGAAGCCTAAATGAAATTATGTTTGGCAGCTGCAAAACAACGTTGTCATGGCTGTTTCATGATACCGAAATTTGGTTTTCGAACAAGAACCAGAGTGTACACTCAATCACTTTTCCAAAGAAAATAAAAGTAATCTCTACACTCGGCTGCTTTTGTTGCCTCACCTCTTGTCTCTTGTATTGCTTGCCTATTTGAGCCCCTACCCTGTGGAACATCCCCTGTGGCTCAAGTTGTATGTCAACTAGACTACCCTGATGTGTCATCTCAAAGTGTAAGTCTATTGGCTTCACAGCTTCAGAGCCGAATTGTTGTGTGGCAAGTTAGTCCTAGAATTTACGCGTGGCACTGCTGCTTTAATTACCTCTGCCCTATTGAAAGAACCCATAAGCTCCATAACTCCATATCCAATAATCCGATATAAAACATATGGAACCTCACCTAAAAACCCGTTTTTCCCACATGTCATATCATGTTATTGGATATTTATTTTTATTTATTTACTGGTATAGTGCGGTCTTAAGACCAATGAAATGGGATTCGAATTCAGTGATGCCAAATACAATCACAAAAAATAGAAGTTTATCACTGTCCGAACATATCAAAACCAAAATCACACCCCTATAGAACATGGATGCGTGAACACGTTATAAGAACAAGGGAGAACAGACGCAACACCTTATTCAAAGGTCGGACAAGACACGCCGAAATGTGGTGACCGTATCTGATAAGAAGACACTGGTAAGCGAGGCATTCCACTCCTGGATTGTGCGTGGAAAAAATGAATGTTTAAGAACGTTTGTGCGAGACCAATAGGGGAGCAAGTTGCGAGAGTGACAGGGACAAAATGCGCATGCTGCAATCGGCTGAATATATTTTCGCGTGCCAAGGTCAATGACCCTTCCCACAGTTTGTACAGGAATTTCAATCTTGCGATTTTTCTTCGATGCTCCAGTGTAGGAATATTGTTCACGCACATAAGTGTCGATCGCTAGTAGTCATCATCATCAGGAGCAGCGGCGTATTTTATATCCACCGCAGGACAAAGGCCCCTCCCTGCGATCTCCGATTACCCCTGTCTTGCGTTAGCTGATTCCAGCATGCGCCTGTAACTTTCATAACTTCATTTATCGCACCTGGTTTACTGCCGTCTATCGGCTGGGGTGTCCTTCCCTTGGCACCTATTCTGTAACTATAATGGTCCACCGATTTTCTACCCTACGCCTTACATGGCCTACCCTGCTTCATTTTTTTATTGCGATAGCAATTATATGGACACTCAAAAGCAGATTTCTGCCGTCGCCGTCGCCATCGCCGTCGCCGTGAGGTTCCGTATGACGTCAATGGAGATGAAATCGTCGCCGCGCGCCGAACGCTGTATGTGCGAGTGAAAGGGAGCGAGGGGCGCGAGCTTTCACGGGGAGTGAACGCACGGCGGAGAACAAACGCGCGTTCTGCGCCGTGCTCGCTTAAGGGCTGCAGAAGTAGGCGTCTCTTTCCTCCTTTACAATCACCATATATGTAGAGCAAACGCGCCTTCTTCCTACGCGCGAGAGGCCGTGGGGGAGGGGGGGGCAGGGGGAAGGAAGGGAGGCGACGTTTAGCTGCGGCACCAAGTGCCTATTTATATCAGAGGCTCCGGCAACAGTCACCAACGCCGCACGCATTTTGAGCGAACGCGGGCAAAACGCCGACGCCATCGACAACAGTTCTGCGTGTTGCCGGTGCTGCTGCATGTCCAAGTTTATACAGCTGATAAAGCTAATATCATTTACTCCGTATAGCTCTCTACAAATTTGCTATCGCAATTGATGCTTCGCCTTTCAGGTGAAACTGCGACAACCTTTTTCTCTTGTTCTCATCTAGGATATCGGCTACCGCCGTTTACTCGCTCATCTACATAGCTCTCTTCTTGTCTCTTAACGTTACGTTTAACAATTTTCGTTCCATCACTCTTTGCGCGGTCCTTAACTTGTGCTCGAGCTTCTATGATAAACTTCAAGTGTCTGCCCCATATGTTAGCACCAGTACAATGCAATGATTGTACAGTTTTCTTTTCAACGACAGTCGTGAGCTCCCAGTCAAGAGTTGGTAATGCCTTCCGTATGCACTCCAACCCATTTTTATTATTCTGTAAATGTCCTTCTCATAATCAGGACTGCTGGTATCTCTACTGTGAGTAATTGACCAAGATAAACGTACTTCTCTACCGACTCTAGAGGTGAAGTGGCGATCCTGAATTCTTGTTTCTAAGCCAGGCTATTGAACATTATCTTTATTTTCGGCATATTAATCTTCAACCCCACTCTTACACTTTCTCGGTTAAGGTCCTCAACCATTTCAGGACATTTCGCATTTGAGGCGAGAGCCTTCGCGCTCAAGAGACTTTGATTAAATTACTTGACATTCGCATTCGATTGTGTTGTTACTCATTAATTTTTTTCGAGCAAAGGTCGCGGGCTCGAGAGCCTTAAATAACACCACCTTAATTAACTGTGACTTAATTACCCTAACCCTAATTACCACAAAGGGTTGTGGGTTCGAGCGCTTTAATTACCTCTATAATAATTACCTTACTCTTAATTAACTTCGTTTTAACGCCAAGGGAGGTGTGTTCGACTCCCACATAAGCTCGAGGGTTGCACTCCCATCCGAGGTCGTGGGTTCGACTGCCTGAATTAACTTTATCTTAACACGATGACGAAGGTAACCCGCGCACCATCAGAATTGTTGCGCGGGCGTTTGCATATAAGTAATACACGATGCCTTGAGTAAGTAATACACTAACCCCTTGATTCACTCTTAATTCACACTTGAATCACTCTTGATTCACCATATCACCACTTGATTACATTCATTCACTCTGAATTCACTGTCATTTTATCATCATCATTATCTTCTTGATCAGCCTATATTTATGTCCACTGCAGATTCAGATTCAGATTCAAGCTTATTGTTTCATTAGTGGTACATATATACTGTAGACGTTATACAGCAAGAGGTCCCACAGTTAGAAACTGCAGCGGGACCTCTTGTTGTTAGTTACATAATAATATATTGTTACGTGTGGAAAGACACACGAAAGAGGCTATTTACAATATACTTACACTGGAACCAAACCGCCAGGCCGACACCTTGCTCGCTCCAAAAGCCCAGACACACTTAATCGTCTTTCTCGCGGCGGCTCGTCTCCGGAGCATCTCTAGATGATATCGTAATACTATAAATAAAAAGGCGTCAATTGCGGTTAGTAACAAACACAGAATGGATTACACAATTTTCTTCAATGTTAAAGCAATAAAACGTACGGCAACACATCACGACATAGAAGTACATAATGATCAACATGAAAAATACATCGAAGAGATGCAGTTTACAAGGTACGAGAAGAAAGAGAACCGAGGGGCCCGATTTTTATTATCATATCATAAGAAGCCAACAAACAATGACACCAAGGACAACATAGGGGAAATTACTTGTACTTACTAACTCAATTAAAGAAATGATAAATTAATGGAAACGACAACGGATGAAAAAACAACTGTCCGCAGGTGGGGAACGAACCCACGTCTTCGCATTACGCGTGCGATGCTCTCACCATTGAGCTACCGCGGAGCCGTTTTCCCATCCGCTTTCTGGGGTATTTATGTTTTACAACTAGAACAAACCCTGGGAGTGTTAGCCAGCGCCACCACTCACAAACCTCTCACAAGCCTCCATGATTGGTCAAAACATTTTCGGGCCACTCCCGATTTCGCCTGTCTGTCACGCGACGTCACGAAAACCGCGATAGCTTCCTATCTGATATATTGTGTACACACCGATTATGCATGATTAAACCGCACAACAGAAAAATAATCATTCATGATTCGACGCCTTTTCACCATTAGCCCTCTGCTATTGGTCCAATGTTTTCTGGCCTGTCTGTCACGCAACCTCACAAAACCGCGAAATCACCACGTGAAAGTGACGTGCACGCGAAAAAATGCATTGATATGCCGACCAAAACTGAAAATTTTTATGAATAGCCACAGACTGCCCCGTTCTGAAAGTAATAGAAGATGGCTGCCCGCCGATCGCTCAGGCCCTCGCTACTCACACCTGCCGGTGAGCATGTATTTATTTTGCGCATGATAAACTTTTTTTTTGCGTGGCAGTAAAACATTATCAAACCCTTTAGGGATGCATACGACATCGCTCTGCCAACTCTTCCTTGCTGAGGATACGTTTTAGTGCCATTCTTATCCTTCCAGTAGCACGCCGCCGCGATTTTCGACCAGCCACCACAAGCTAAATAAGGCGAAGCGGACCAACCGGAGAAGCCCGCACCACCCTCTTCATGCGGTTATCTATTTTCACTGTGCTGGCTCGGCCCCATCGAAACCCTCTCCATTAGAGCGTGCTTCTCGCCTCTTGTCAGCCAATTAGATAAGAAAAAACGCTGAGTGTAGACAATGTTATTGGTTTTGAAGGCGAACAAAGGTGACCTCCTATAAACGAGGAGAGTGTTTGATTGGGTCGTTCAGACAACGCTGCGGGTCACCGCCCGATGCTTGCCTCGGTGGTTACGTAAATATGACGTCAAGAGTTTGGAAGCAAAACAATTTGGAATCATTTTACGTTATAGCGCCCCAGCTTACAGTTTCGGTGAACACCACACCAAGGCATTTGACAGCTGGCATGGCGGTATGAGCCATTCATTGTCTTACGTGACGGACAGATGCAATTTTTAAGCATTTTAATTTTGAAGAATCGCAAGCGGTAATGGGGCGGGGTTATGCTGCTCACCACGCCGCCGAACAAACTCGAGACATCGAACGCAAGCGCGTGTGGTTCGACATCTTGTCCCTCATCAGTGTGGTTCGCTCTGACGAACAGCGACACTATGCTTTGGAATTGTTGAATGGCACATTACGCTACTAGTGGAGAAGACATTTTTTTTGATCGACGGTCTTGATCGGCGGCATACATTTGCGTCTAAGAGGCTACCGCCACCCTGGGGAGCTGGAGGAAACTAGCCACGCGTGACGGGACCGCCCAACACTAGAGGGTGTTGGACCGCCACGCCGGGAGAGTGGAAGGAAACTAAGTACGCAAGTGCTTTTAATGACGACGAAGAGATGGCGGTGTGAGCGTACACATGGCCTACGCGGGTCGCATAGCGGCAAATCTTTGACAAACCCTTATTATCTACCTGAGAGTCTACTGATCTTAAAAATGCTGCCTATCGATGACTAATCTACTGAAAATACATATCGAAGTGATGAGACATAGAAGCTTTTGCATAGAATGAAGCGATTTTGCATGAAACTCGGGAGCTGAGTTTTCGCTCACGCAGATCCGTTGACGGCCACGAAAAATGCATAGAACCCTAGCCACAGACGCTTTCGCTGTAATATTTTTCTTTCTCACGAACGTAGCTCTCATTGTGGTCCGCTTTTCGTTGGACGCGCTGTTCCATAAACCTGCATTGCTGTGTCTTCGATGGTGGATGAACGAAGCCATCTCCGAAGGTGGCTTCCCAGGACAGCCATTAAGCACAACTTCCTCCCGTGGACTGCTGCCAGTCGCGCGCAGGACCCAACAGTTTTAACTTCCATCCCGCCGTTTGCCGTTTGGTTGAATTCGACAATCCATTCCTTCGAGACTATGTCGCCCTCGAGCCCAGAGAAGGTTGACACCGGTTGCTGACGCGCCCGGAGTCACTCGCATGGGCGCCTGCGTGGCAAGTTTCTCGAGGAGCTGTTGGTTCTGACGCCACACTTGCGCCAACATCTCCAAGACACCCACGGACTTCATTGGTTCATTGGGGCCAGGCCATAGCTAGCCGTGCTCCGCAGTAGCGCATTTCTCGGAACACTCACGAATGTTCGGTGGCCTTCTCAATCGTCGAAAGAGGGCACTTTTATCCCAATTCTGATATGTAAAGATGTCACAACGAACAATGTTTAATTTTTTTTAAATGTCAGAGTTTCGCCCTAAGGGCGAAGCAATGAACTGCGATAGCAACACAGCAATGTCATACGAAGTAAGGTGAGCGGCTTTGGTAGCAATATGAATTGTAGTAAACATGAGCTGATTAAGTAAGCAGGTGTGCTGCGGCGTAAGTAGACCGACATTAAGAGAGACTCGATGACCACGAGAAGGCGCGTGTGAAACGGTGGTGTTGATGGGAAGCGCTTCCCGTGGGCAGCGCGTGCGAAGGGACACACCTGTAGCGCTGCACTGCCGATCCGGGCAGCATTGCATGTGTAGCGTGCGTTGGAAAATGTGGCCCGACTATTACGAACTGAATGAACAAGCGTGGTGTGAGCGCGCACAAACAAACATGAATAGATCACTCTGAATGACTGCAGACAACGACTGTCAAAACGCTGGCAGCAAGCGCATACGCCGCAGCGGGCGAAGGTACGTGCGGTCTATCGCTTCAACGGACGCTGAGCGGCGAATGCACAGCGCATACAAAGGTCAGAGCCGTGCGGAGATAAGAGACGGTGCGGGCGAGCGACGAGCGCGGTTGTTGGCAGAGTAGAAGTGCGTGCCCCCCCCCCCCCCCTCCTCCGGCGGTGGCTTCCCGCTTCCTTGCTTGCGCGCGGGAAATTGAGTGCGTTCGCTCTCCGTGATAGCGCGCGTCCCCGCACGCTTCCGCTCGGGCATACGGCGCGCGGCGAAGCTTTTATCTATACGGAACCTCACGGCGACGGCGAACGCGACGCCGACGGCAGAAATCCGGTTGAAGTGTCCATATAATTGCTATCGCAATAAAATGAACAGATATACATCACGAAAACAGTCGGAGCGCGCGCACACACAAGCACCCCGCAGCGCTCCACACCAAGTGATGCTGCTGCTGCTGCTGATGATGATTTATTGGCATCCCCTTTGAAACGGGGTGGCGACAAATAGTCCCCTAGCCTGCTTGATTTAATCAGGTATACTATACATGTTGCCTATCTAGCATTTTTGTATACCTCTCATTAATCTTTCTTTTTTTGTCAAAAATTTACTTTGTACCTTTGATTTTAAGAGATCAGGTCGTACCCATCTTTTCCCTGCTTTTTTTCCACGAGTACTTAAATCGTCTCTTGCTTATCTCTACGCCTGATCTGTTGATGTTTCCTTCCACTTTAAACCCAAGCGCTTCTGGAAGTTGCACATTGCCTACGGTTCTCGCTGGGTGGATCCCATCGCATTCCATTAGGATGTGCTGAGTGGTCTCTGGATCTTTACTGCAGCATACACATGCCTCATCTAGTTCAGAATATTTGCTGTGGTATATTTTCGTCCTTAGGCAACCGGCTCGAGCCTCAAATAGCAAGCCACTGCCCTTTGTGTTATCGTACAGATTTTCCCTTCTAATTTCTTTCTTCTCATTCTTGTAAATCTCCATTGTCCTGTTTGTTTCCATTCTTTGCATCCAATTCACGGTCTCTATTTCTCTCACTTTCTTTCTGATGACTGCTCGTTGTCTACTTACAGTTTCCTGTACTTGGTTGCCAACTTCCTTGACCTCTTCCGCCATTCTGTGTCCACGCTTTTCATGTACAGATGCTTGTGCACTTTAGCCACCCATTTATTTTCATCCATGTTCCTGAGCCTTTCTTGAAAACTAATTTTGCTCTGTGCTTCTCTGACTTCAAAAGAGGCACAACCCATGCCACCCTGCACTGCCTCATTTGTGGTATTACCGTGGGCTCCCAAAGCCAACCGGCCTACAGATCTTTGGTTAACTTCCAAACCCGACAGGTGGCGCTGTCCAACCTATATGAGATAGGTTGAACAGCGCCACCTAACGATAGCAGACCATCCGTGCATTCGCCAGGCGATCTTGTACAGATGAATCCATTCCACACAGGTTCTTGACCGTAGCGAGGGTGGCACCGTCGCCCTCCCCGTTTCAACTTTGTCACGGTGAGCTTCTACTCGTCGCTCCATCCCGCCAAGTTTGCCGTTTGGTTGAACTCGACAATCCATTCTTTAGCGGCTATGTCGACCTCGAGTCCAGAGGAGGCTTTACAGCGGAACTGTTAAAGCCTCGCTAGGTTGGTCTCATTGTCGTGCGCAGTGTTGTCGTGCGCAGCAACAGACTTCAAGTTTTGGCACTGCTTTTACTGCTGTTTCCTCGTAGAAAATCCCGCGGACTTAAGAAGGGCCTTGTGCGGAAGCACTCGCCCCGGAGTGGGTCATCATCATCATCAGCCTATCTTTAACAGCGAAGCTGTTTAAGTCAGCCGTAATTTGTGGTTCGCTATCATGAAACAATCATCAGCAATGAAGAAAGAAAAAAGAACTTTGTTAAAAAATTAATTACGCGGATTTACGTGCCAAAACCACGATCTGATTATGAGGCACGCAATAGTGGGGGACTCGCGAAATTTGGACCACCTGGGGTTCTTTAAGGTGCACCTAAATCTAAGTACACGAGTGTTTTCGCATTTAGCCCCCATCGAAATGCGGCCGCCGCGGCCGGGATTCGATGCCGCAACCTCGTGCTCAGCAGCCCAACACCATAACCCCTGAGCAACCACGGCGGGTAAACTTTCTTGCCGAGACGGGATTCAAACCCGAGTACCTACGGTCCCAAGGTGAGCGTCGTAACCACTAGGCTATACTTTCTTTTTCTTTATTGCATTGGTATAACAGTCAACCACGTAATGACAAATGCATAGTTCTACAACTGTTTCATATGTAACAAACATTCCATACGGGGCACCCAATCGAGTGCAGACTTTTGCACTTTTTCCATTTCGAGAAATGAAATGAGAGACTCGCGAAAGTACTCTATAGCAGGGCGAGCATCAACGTCTGTATGGCGAACAGCCATGCGTGACGTCCAAATACGATGAAGAGCCAGTAATATAGTAGTATCATATGGAAAATCATCCTCGTTATCAACCATTAGGTACCTTATTCCCTCTGCATCCAAAAGAAAATCCTTCTTTAAGGTCCTTTGCAGGGCATCCCAGAAAAAAACGCCATCCCAGCATTCCACAAACACGTGTTCAATTGTTTCAGGTTTGCGGCACAAGAAACAGTGGTCACCCCACGAAACGAAGAATCCCCTTATCAGAAAGCCATGTCTTAAGTGGCAAAATTCCTGCATGTAATTTAAAGAAGAAAGTTTTCACCCCAGGACGCACAGGCATGCTTTTTACACGTTTCAGCACTTTCCGCAATCTTGTTCTCCCAATTCGAAGGTACAGGCTATACAGCCACGCTTGCAGAACATGCATTTATGCGAACTATACGATTGCGTTCGAGCGTCGTCGTCGGCGTCCACAGCTAGCGCGTTCGCACGTGCTCGTGTCAATGCTGTGCGAGGTCGAGAAGCGGTTTTACGTGCTATGCCCTGAAGATGGGTAAAAAAAAAAAGTTGCAGTGGCTTAGCTCGGCTATGCCAGGATATACGTAGCGTTAGCAAAGGCTCAGCTGATTATTCTTAAGATAAGATTATTCTTATGAGTCAAGCTTCTCCGTTCTTCTGCGCTGTTGAGCAGCATTTGCGCTCTCCTTCTCCATGGCCACCCGCCGCGGTGGCTCAGTCAGCTAAGGCGTTGCGCTGCTGAGCACGAGATCGCGGGATCGAATCCCGGCCGCGGCGGCCGCATTTTGATGGAGGCGAAATGCAAAGACACCCGTGTGCTTGCGTTGTAGTGCACGTTAAAGAACCCCAGGTGGTCAAAATTAATCCGGAGCCCTCCACTACGGCGTGCCTCATAATCAGAACTGGTTTTGGCACGTAAAACTCCAGAAAGACATTCTGCATGGTATACCACACTGGCAAACGCCAGTCAGAAGCGCAGCGGCTCCAGCGCAGTGTCAGACGGCGACTGCACAGCGAGCGCGCGCCGGCGCCAGTGCCTCTACCACGGCTACGACGTCACTCCTCTGGAATGCGCAGACCGGCGGCGGTGAGTCGCGCGCGGCGGCGGCGGAGTGCGCGAGAGGTGCCGGCTCCGGTGGCTCCGGTGCGCAAGCCGTTTGACATCACTGATCCTTGCGTAACTGTGAATCCCTCGACGCCGGCAAGCAGACCCAGAGGCGGCGAGGGCGCGGGAAGCGGCGACAAAACGCCGGAAGCGTTCTCTACCCGAGGTTGGTGGCGCCGATGCTCGGTTCAAGCGCGATCTTCGCGAGCCCTCAGCTCCGCGGCCGCTTGCCGGCGTTGCCATTTTTCTGCAGCTTCCCGCGCCCTAGACTCCGGGTCTGCTTGTTGTCTGCGTCGCCGTGCTGCAGCAGCTTTGCGAGCCCCTCGACTCCGCTTGCAGGTGAGCCGCCACTCTCACCTTTTCATCCATAGCAGGCGCGCTGTATCAGAAGCGATGATGATAAGTGGTTCTTGCGGGAAAGGGAAGCGAGCCCTCGACTTCCGCTTGCAGTTGAGCCGCCACTCTCACCTTTTTCATCCATAGCAGGCGCGCTGTTATCAGAAGCGATGATGATAAGTGGTTCTTGAGGGAAAGGGAAAGGTTGGCGCTATCTTCTGCAGCCCTTGAGGGAGCACGGCTCAGCGCCAAAAAGCGACCGTTATCATTCATGGCTGAAGAGAGAAAGAGAGCGCGCGTCGGGAACGAACGCGCTTGTGCACCGACCGTTAACATCCATGGCTGAAGAGAGAAAGAGAGCGCGCTGATGATGATGATGATTTATTGGCATCCCCTTTGAAACGGGGCGGCGACAAATAGTCACCTAGCCCTTGTGCACCGCAGAGCCCCTTGCGGACTCCATGCAAACCAGAGCTACGGACGACGACGACGAGGGGGGGGGGGAGGCTCGGCACTAAGGTGAAGCGCTTCGCCCCTAAAATGACAGCGAGAGAGAGAGAGAGAGAGAGACGCATTGACGGAGAGGGTCTGCTGGAAATTGTCGGCATTGCAACGCGGTGAAACACCGTGTCGGCATTGGAAGGCGGTGTCGGTGTTGGAAGCTGCGCTAAGCAACGCGCAGTGACGGCCGTAAGTCCGAGAGAGAGAGAGAGAGAGAGAGAGAGACAGACACGCATTAACGTAGCGGGTCTGCTGCAACGTGTTGTGGGCACTGCAACGCGGTGGAACGCGGTGTCGGTGTTGCAAGCTGCACTATGCAACGCGCAGTGACGGCCGTAAGTCCGAGAGAGAGAGACACAGAGACGCATTTACAGAGCGGGTCTGCTGGAACGCGTTGTCGGCACTGCAACGCGGTGTATTTATTGGGACGCGGTGTCGGTGTTGCAAGCTGCAGTATGCAACGCGCAGTGATGGCCGTAAGTGCGACACGCTTGAGAAGACATTATCATCATAATGAGTTATAAGATGAAAAGTACGCGCGCACTTCCGAAAAATACTTTGCGTGGCCTTGCGTGGCCGAGTGCAAGGTTAAGCGTTTTTTATGTCCACTGCAGGATGAAGGGCTTGTGATCTCCAATTGCCCCTGTCTTGCGCTAGCTGATTCCAACTTGCGCCTGCGAATTTCCGAACTTCACCACCCCACCTAGTTTTGTGCCGTCCTCGAATGCGTTTCTCCTCTCTTGATACCATACCATACCAGAGTGGGTATGTGCCACTAAGTTCACGGCACCGCATCGGCCACAGCCTGTGCGCCCTGGCGTGGCAGAGGAAGACGAAGAGTCTCCTTGTCGCGCGGGGCCGAATACGCGCTGGGCTCGGGACTGCGCTCAGCTCCGCGTCGTCGTCCAGCCAGCGACCCACCAGCAGGCGAATGGCCTCCGAGGACGCTCCCGGCCCCAACGGGCCGCACGCCGTGCACAACGTCGACGACAAGCGCGGTGAGTGCATCGCTCACGCTACTTTTTTACACAACACGGCTACGGCCCAGCCACTGCTAAGAAGCTCAGCTTAATCGCGAACATTTGCGCGGTGCGGTGCTGGTGTCGTGCTTAGTGGTCACTGAGCGCTACCGCAGCCGAAATACGTGTGGACTGAAGGATACCGGGGTCTCTGTCATTGGGCGAAGTCGGTGTTGGTGAATCACCACTATGAGATGCGGATCGCCTCCTTTAGTACGGCGTCGTTTCGATTTGCGCGCAAGTGTGCAGCGATTGCGAATGCTGCTAGCGTTCCGACGCTACTGTGTGCAAATATCACGCCCATATAGCACATGAAAGATAAACAAGGATAGCAGGAACCCAGCGGACACCACGCCATGAGCCTTCAATCTGTGATAGTGCGCGCGTCGCATGACAAACAACGCTTGTAGAAGAACGGTGTTCAACAGCTATTTCAGCAGCGGGAAGCCTCACTCTTCAGAGAAAAAGCTTCAGCTTGCTGACAGGTCAACGCTATGACAAAGGAAGCAGTTCAACGTAATTTATCATTCGCATGTCGCTTAGTACTGCATTGCACGGAACCACGTGACGTCGGTAACACACTGCCGTAAACGACAACTCCTTACGTTATCACCACTGCTACTTTCTAATCGGAGCTAATTAGCGAGAACTTTTACGGCTGTGTGAATATCCGTATTTTACAATAAACAAGTAATGCTGCGTTTGGATGAGAACACGAGAGCAACAGATCTTGTACAGTGTTTAGTATTTTCCTTGCATCCATTCGAGGTTACGCTAGGTATGAACACACATAAAAAAACAAAAAAAAAACAGAGGTTCTGGCGTGCTAAAACCAGTGCGATGATGAGATTGACCGGATTAATTCTGTAACCTGCGTCAAATGATGATTAGACGTTTATCTCGATCAATCGCTGCAACATGTTTAGACAACAGGTAAGCAAATGACATGCATGTAACTTTTTGATTAGCTGACCCTACCACGTCAGTCGTTATGAGCGAGGAAATGACCGCCCTGACAAAATCAAGAAATTTTTGTGTGACACTTTACAGTTAAGAAATATTCCTACTTCTTCTCGAGATATTAATTTATGGCAAGCGTTTTAGGCAACACATCTTTAGTGCGTGGCCTTCGAGACATTTGCGCGAGTTCTGTAATAAGAAAAGCGTACAATCAAGGTCCTGTCTATGAACGTCTTCCTTTGTCGTATTTCCAGTGTTATGCGCTATAAGATGGTCATTAATTAGCAACTAGCCCGAACTTTCTCTTTAGTGTAGCTGTTACAATAGTGTGCCACCTTTTATCTTAGGAAGGCGTGTTGCTCTGGTATACGTATATAGGTTTGTGTGTACTATACGGGAACATTAATTTTATGTTTTACGGATTAAAAAAAATCGCCTGTTGAATATTACATCATTCCGTTCCTGGAGCTAGATTATTCAGACAGGCCGACATTACTTGAACGACAAATCGAAACACATATTCAAGCGATCACCAACAATTCACTGTTTAACTGCCGTATAACAACTTTGCGGCACACATGGCAATTTATTAATTGTAGCCGGTGAGATTGCAAGGCGTATCCACTTAGAATGAATTTCCAGGTGGACACCAGTTAGAAGATATATGCCATCAAACTCGTCGTAAAAATGCACTATTGTTCCGCTTACTTTGCTACAAAAATGATCTTTTATGCATTGAAGCACAACGGTAACTGGAACGATCATGTATTTCATCCCACACTTTGGGTAATATCTGGAACTGGTATCATCCTATAAAGTTCATTTCAAGTCGATTCGTGTTGCAAATTCACCGGCTACAACTCATAAATTGCAATGATATAGCTGTTACAATAGTGTGCCACCTTTTATTTTAGGAAGGCGTGTTGCTCTGGCATACGTATATAGGTTTGTGTGTACTATACGGGAACATTAATTTTATGTTTTACGGATTAAAAAAAATCGCCTGTTGAATATTACATTATTCCGTTCCTGGAGCTAGATTATTCAGACAGGCCGACATTACTTGAACGACAAATCGAAACACATATTCAAGCGATCACCTACAATTCACTGTTTAACTGCCGTATAACAACTTTGCGGCACATATGGCAATTTATTAATTGTAGCCGGTGAGATTGCAAGGCGTATCCACTTAGAAAGAATTTCCAGGTGGACACCAGTTAGAAGATATATGCCATCAAACTCGTCGTAAAAATGCACTATTGTTCCGCTTACTTTCCTACAAAAATGATCTTTTATGCATTGAAGCACAACGGTAACTGGAACGATCATGTATTTTGTCCCACACTTTGGGTAATATCTGGAACTGGTATCATCCTATAAAGTTCATTTCAAGTCGATTCGTGTTGCAAATTCACCGGCTACAACTCATAAATTGCAATAACTGCCGTAAGGTAAAATGTGGTTTTTACGACAATATGTGGCATAAAAACCACAGGTGGTCAAAATTAACCCGAGGCGTGCCGTAAAACCAGATCTTGGATTTAGTAAGTAATAACTCCGAATTTCATTCACTTTCTTTTTATAGGCGACACTTTACCATGCCACTGAATACATTGACGTGAAACCCTTCGACTCTCTGCACATGCGCCACCTCCTCGCGGAACCACGGCAGACCTTCCAAATGATCAGCGTTTTAGCACATCGCTCATCGCTTACCGCGCTGGCGCATACATTTGAATATGGTGTTGGGCTGCTGAGAATGAGGTCACGGGATCGAATCCCGGCCACGGCGGCCGCATTTCGATTGGGGCGAAATGCGAAAACACCAGTGTACTTAGGTTTAGGTGCACGTTAAAGAACCCCAGGTGGTCCAAATTTCCGGAGTTACCCACTACGGCGTGCCTCATAATCAGATCGTGGTTTTGGCACGTAAAACTCCATAAAAATACATTTGAACAATGATGTGGTGAAGAGAGCGTTCTGCGTCACTAACGCCATCTGCTAAACATCGCTGACCCCATAGCTAACGCCACCTGCTAGGTGCAAATCCGTTCGGCGCTCCCCACATTATTGCTGTGCTGGGCAGGCCATGAACCGTGGATGATAAGAAATACAATCGAGTTAAAAGAACATGTACTAATTTTTGGGCGGCTATTGGTTCCTTAAGTATTACGCAGACAGTGACGGATACACCGGAAGGCGTCGTTCATTTTGGAAGGCTTCCGATAGCTTATCACGTGTACTCACTTCACCGTATGCGCCTTTCTGATGCGTACAACATACCGATGATTTATTTCTAGGCTACTGCCTTTGTTTTCGTGTGAGAGAAATTGGTTTTTATAATTGAATTGAATTCTGGTGGTTCCAAGTGCTAAAATCACGATTAGATTATCAGGCACGCCGTAGTCGGGAACTCCGGATTAATTTTGACCACCAGAGGATTTGATTTGATTTGCTTTATTTGTCTTTCCAAGAAAGAAAGGAGCAGTCACACAAAGCTACTGCAATGAGTAGCTTGACGGGTGACAGCCCCCTTAGAATGACAGCGACGGGCAGTGCGTAGGACAAAAAATATAAAAAATGAATAAGATCGGAGAAAATGAAAAACAATATATACACAGGAATAATTATACATGTTGGTAGAAGATTGTTAAACATTAGGATAACAGGAACCTTATGTAAATAGTTTTAGCTACATTAAACAAATTATGAAATAAAGCAAGATAGAGAAACAGCGGGAGCATTGGAAGGATTGGTGCAAATACGCAGTCGAATGAAATCAAGTAATGTTATAGAAAATTTACAAGAACAAGTCACGAAGCTCTTGCCATGTTATGTTTGCAATTTCAAGACCATTTTTTGTTGTAACCGGTTAAACAGTGAAGGTAGCTGGTATCGGAGCATCTGTTTACCATAGTTAGTAAGACTTTGTGCTACCTCCCACTGTTCCGGATTACGTTTGTTATATGCAACTGCGTTGATCTAATGATTGGCTATGTTTTGCAAAGCGTTGTCCTGCTTTCTTGTACATAGTTTGTAGTGGCGGAAAAGCCTGTATTCGGAAGGTGACGGAACCCTTACTATGCGTACTTTCGCAAACAATTCAGCTGTATAGTACAAGTAGGGCATCTTACAAGTTAATCTAATAATTCGATTTTGCAGTAAAAACCATTTCATATTATTGGCATTTGTGGTTCTGCCCCACACAAGAGCACCATAGTTCAGAGTGGAAAAGAATAGCGCGTTATAAATAAGTAGATTTGTGTTAACCGGAAACACTGCACAATTTCGCTGCAGGAATCCAATAGTACGTGAAAGTTTTTTAACCAGGAAGTCAACGTGTGCATCCCATGACATGGTGTCAGAAAAATAGACGCCTAGAGTTTTAAAGGACTGAACGTATTCAGCGATACACCATTAATAAATAGCGGATGCATGGGGCACACCTTATGACGGGGATGAAACATCAAGCTTTCGTTTTTGCGATATTTAAACCCAGGTGGTTTTGTAGGCACCATTCCTGAATTGATTCAAGAGCCATGTTTGCATGATTTAATAAATCAACAGCGAAGCGACCAGAGAAGAAAATGCTCGTGTCGTCAGTGTAGATAACGTATTTTGCCGTCTCATCAACGCTGACGATGTCGTTGTCGGATCTTTAACGTGCCCCCAATGCACAGGACAGGGCCGTTTTCGCATTTCGCGCCCATCGAAATGTGGCCTCCGCAGCCGGGATATGATCCGGCGACCTCGTGCTTTGCAGCGCAACACCACAGCTGCTAAGTCACCGTGGCGGGTCATTCTCATAACGCTCTTTGAAGACACATCATGGAAAAAATCTGCGTTCCAAAACAGAAACCGCCTAGGATTCTTGCAGCCGGCTTGAAACTCCCTCGGCGACTGATACTTGCGTGACGACTGCACTCACCGTGATTCCTGTGGCGAGAAGGCGTGGTTTATGGTGTGGTACGAGTGACCTCAATCTTTCTCTTTTTTTTATGCCATGCGAAGTTGTAAAATGGCCCATTAAGCGAAAAAAGCTGACGTCAGACTGTAGCAGCAAAACGGCGCCTAAATTCCCACTGGCTGCGACGCCACTTTACATGGGTGTCTGGGCGGAGCAGAGCGGGTGAAACGGGACACCTGCTGCCCCATAGGCGCACCAGGTGTTAGTGAGAAAAGAGGGCACCGACGCGACGCCACGTCACCATCGCGAGCTTGCATGTTCCTTGTCCGCGCAAGCTCGCGACTGCATAATAACTGCGCTTCGGTAAGGCCAAATCAAAAACGTGTTACGCGTCTCAACGCGTTCAAATAGACATTCATGGTTTGGCAAGCACAACTCATAAGTGCTTAGCTTTTTTGAAATAGCATAACTTCTCGCATTCATGAGACAAACACGAGCCATATCAGCCATATTGTCTGCCATTGGTACAAAAAAAAAAAAAAAAAAGTCACAGGCCTGCGCGGCACACGCAGCACAGTCACAGCGTGAGCTGGTAGAGCGGCTCAAGAGTAGCTCCAATTTCGGCACCACGCACACCAGGGTCTTCGCGACAGTCTGTTCGCCTCGTTTTGACGAGAACGATTTGAACTGTCTGCCCGGTGTCGATGGTGAGCTGCGCACGATGCGTTTGCAGGCACGTTAACTAGATGGCGCCACCATACTGGCGGAGACTGGGGATCGCGTTTTTTTTTTTTTTTTGCGTGCCTCGACTGAATGCTATCTCGTCGTCTGCGCCTTAACTAGATGACGCCACCATACTGGCGGAGGCTCGGATCATCTGCGTCTGCGTTTATAGTTTTTTTTTCCACTGCCCGATAGCAAGCGCTTGCGTAGCTCAATGGTAAAGTATCCGACTCCCGCGCACCGGGCCTGGGTTCAACCTCGGCGGAGACCGGGTACTTTTTTTCGCATTTCCGGCGATAGCGGTTACGCGGCGGCAGCGGCGGCGGCGGACAATATCGCGAACCGAAATGGCTGTTGGAATGAACCCATAACAGCCTACGCTGTAAAAGAAAGAAAAGGTCCAATCAAAATAGAAAAGGATGCCTCCAAACAGAAATTCGAAGTGAGGACTGCACTAGGTACCATTTACATAGTGTGAGAATTAAGGCCAAGCCTCGTTTATTTTTGCACACGGTGGTATATGTAGAAATACCACCCAATTACTCAGAAATTATTTGCTTTGTCCGAAAGAGTACGAAGCGATCGAGAATTTGACTACTGTGCCGTCTTTTTGTTTCTTTTTGAGTGAGGGTTGGTTACTGGCTCTTTAGCTATATAATTATATTATAATTGTTGCTTTGCTTCAGATGCATGACCATTGCCTAAAAATTCTATATTTTGTCAAAATCTATTAATCACGCCACTCCTGATTCTCCTCTAGGTTCCGCCGAGTCGATAGAGCCTCCGTAAGTAGAGAAGTACACGTGATTTCGTTGTACGCGAGCATTTACTGCATTATTTCGCATAGAAGTTCGCACCTGTGGAAGAAACATCGTTGTCACGTTGAGTAATCTCCCTGCTTGCTTAGCATCTTTACATTCGTGAGATGACTGTCCTGTATATGTATTGCACATTTGACTAGATTAAGCTCAACTTAACCCCACAAAGCCCGAATGCCATTCCACATCAATGAAAATTAAAACAGCTTATTCACATTTATTTACAGCTATACGGGGCATATTGGCAGAAAGAAAAGAATGAAACAATAATATTCTACACATTAATTAGTACGGTAATTATTTACAAAGTAATTGATTTGCTGAACTAACCACAACTGAAAACTCCCTCCGGTATATCAAAAAACACTTGTATGGGCCCTGCATAGAGTTTCCCGTGCTTAAATCGGAGTATTAGGTGCCAAAATCAGCGTATCAAAAATTATACATTGGGCTTTGTGCGGTTAAATACAGGTATGAGAAACTTTTGTTAACGTAGACAACGTGTCCGCATGGTAGCATTACAAGTTAACTTATCAAGGCCTACAAAACTAAGAATTGTGTATGATCAAACACTTGTCGCTGTAGTTTTCATTGAGAAGTATTCTGAATTTATTTTATGAAATGTTTATAGAAGGAAAGTTAAGCCCCTAGAGGTCTTCAGTGAACGTAGTCTTGCTTCCTTAGCGTGAGAGTTTCCTAAATAGCAGACGGCAAGTTCGGGGACGTTTTCAGTCAAGCCTACAAAATAATGCGAACAGATAAAAAAATGAAGGCTCTCCCGTAATCGAGAGTATATGTAAGCATGAAATGGCTAACCAAACCAGATTGGTTGGAGATGATACCAGCCACAATCTTAAAATGGGTGTAGTGCATGATCGCAACGGCACACCCCACAACACCGCACCATGCCATACTGTTCACTGGCCCACATGGACGCAATAGTTCCCTGCCACAGACAGAACCTCCTTGCAAGTCTTGTCTCGGCCAAGCAGCCATCCATGGCGCGCCGGACACTGCCGGCTTGGTCAAGCAGCGCGGTGCCATCTTTCGAGCTGGCGCGATACCCGCGCCGCGGAACTCATGAACCGCTGGCGTTGAAAAGAGCACAGGCAACCCTGTTTAAGCGACAAAAGATGATCATTAAGGGCATGGTGCCCTGTAGCTGCCTTTTGAACGTCACTATTGGAAATGACTTCAGCGTACTAGAAGAGACCACTTCAGTGATAATGTGAACAAACAGGAATAACTCGGAAGCAATATTTTTTGTAACTTGTTTGGGCAGTAACTAACGTATGTAATGCTCAAAGGGTTGGTGGCCATAGATGGCATTTTTTTTAAATTTTCACTGGTTGCCCGGATGTTCTCGTTGGTTGAAGTTTGGCTCAAGCTCACTTGAAGGTCGCCGACAGCGGGAGCTAGAAACATTTCATGCTTGAAAAACGCAAGCGGTATACAAAGGAATTCGTGTTTTTGGGTAAGCAGGGTCACTCAAGAACGCTATATAAGAACTCCCTAATAATCCAAACAATTTTTCCTTGTGATCACGTCATACAGCTCTCTAGTCCCCTTACTTCTCTCTCGGTATTGATTGTGTCATTTTAATAGACACCACATTATTTGCTGTCCACTCTAACCAGTTATCTGGGGGGCACCCGCACCATGGTTTCTTTTTGCATGTTTGTGACTCCATCACGCTAGATAACTTATATATCGCAGGTCACTGTTATGACGAGCAAATATAGTAAGCCACAAAGTACTAAAACGACGTCACCCGCTAGTAGCCGTGATTATTTGCAATCAGTCTCGGCAGTCTCGCCTAGAGAAAGAGATTGGCGAACTTGCAAAGACCATTACTGCACTACAGTCATCTCCCTACCGTCGTCAGCGAAACCGCGATTGCCGTCCCAAATTCCCTTCTCGGTCCAGCTCCCGTTCTGGCCTTTGTCGTGGCGCGTATTGCTGGTATCGCAACAAGTTCTTTGCCAGTGCACGTCAATGCCGCCCCTTTGCAGCTGGCAGGGAAGCATGCCGCAGAGTCACTGACGGCCGTACGACAAGCCGCCTGTTCTACGTCACTGACAGGCTTGCTGGACCCCGATTTCTAGAGGACACAGGTACAGAGGTCACCGTCGTTCCTACCGTGAGCCTGCCCCGGCAACGTGCCAAAAAAAAAAAGAAGAAACGTGCCCCTTCAAGCGGCCATTAGCTCTTCTATCAAAAGATATGACCAGCACTCTCTTATCATCGACTTGGGTGCCCGATGCACCTTCTGATGTGTGTTCATTGTTACAGAGGTACGCATGTCCATATTGGGTGCGGAATTTGTGACTTACTTCGCCCTTAGTGTTGACCTCCGTGCTCGTCGCCTGTGATATCATCTGCATTCGCCTCAATTCTGTCAAACTTCACAGCTATCATGAAATCTTCCAATCTTGAGCTGCCAGTACATCACAACGTCACGCATCATGTTGTAACCACAAGCCCCCCAGTGTTTGCCGACCCAGACGCCGCGCTGGGGACCGCCTTGCCATCGCCAAAAGAGAATTCGAGAACATGCTGCAACTGGGCATCATCCGTTATTCGTCGAGAAGTTGGTCTTAAGCTCTCCACATGGTATCAAAGCGTAACCCGGAGATTGGCGCTCGTGCGGCGACTACCGTGCTCTCAGCGCGCGCATCGTCCCTGATCGCTATCCACTCCCTCACATGTACGACCTCGCATGACCAACCTAGCCGGAATGGTGATATTTAGCAAGACAGGTTTAGTGAAGGCCTGTCGAGCCAGCCTACATCCCGAAGACTAGAATTGCTACACCATTCGGGTTTTTCGAGGAAGTCCACATGCCGTTCGGGCTGAGAAACGTTGCTCAGACGTTTCAGAGGTTCATCAACGCGGTCACCCGGGAACTCCCATTCGGCTTTGCATACTTCGATGACCTCCTGGTGGCTAGTATTTCCTCCGATCAGCATAGCAACCATTTGCGCCGGCTATTTTCTCGGCTCCAGGAACACGGCATTCTGATGAACCCCGCAAAGTGTGCCTTTGATGTCCACGACATTGAGTTCCTCAGACCCCTCGTGACTCCCGAAGGAATCAGATTGTTGGAAAAGAAAGTTAAAGCCATGTGCGAGTTCGCTCGCCTAACGTCACTGAGAAAGCTCCGTGAGTTCCTTGAGCTGCTCAACTTCCACCGCGGTTTTCTTCCCAACATCGATACCAGTGACCGAGCTTCTCAAGGCTACTACGGCTCCGTCCTCACTATTGTCCTGCACGTCCGACGCCGAAGAGTTCTTCCAAGCTACCAAAATGCATTGACAGATACCACCCTACTGGTGCATCCTCTACATGTTGCACCAATGTGTCTTATCACCGACGCATCTAGTGCAGCTGACGACGCCGTTTTACAACAGTTCCAGCGCAACTCTTGGCGCCCACTCGGGTTTTCCTCCCAGAAGTTGAAGCCTGCAGGAACGCGCTACAGTATGTTCGGTCGCGAGCGGCTTGCGATATACATGGGTCTTCGACATTTCCAACACCTGCTGGAAGGAACAAGCTTTCACGTCCTCACGGATCACAAGCCTTTGACGTTCACTTTCGCGGGAATCACAACACTTACTGTATACCGCACGAGAGATCAACATCATCGTCATCATCATAAGCCTATATTATTGCGATAGCAATTATATGGACACTTCAACCGGATTTCTGCCGTCGCCGTCGCCGTCGCCGTGAGGTTCCCTATAGATAAAATTTTCGCCGCGCGCCGTAAGCCCGAGCGGAAGCGTGCGGGGACGCGCGCTATCACGGAGAGCGAACGCACTCATTCACCCACGCGCAAGCAAGGAAGCGGGAAGTCAGCGCCAGAGGGAGCGCGGGGGGGGGGGGGGGCGCACTTCTACTCTGCCAACAACCGCGCTCGTCGTTCGCTCGCCCGCACAGTCTCTTATCTCCACACGGCTCTGACCTTTATGCGCCGTGCATTCGCCGCTCAGTTTCCGTTGAAGCGATAGACCGCACGTACCTTCGCCCGCTGCGCGGCGTATGCGCTCGCTGCCAGCGTTTTGACAGTTGTTGGCTGCAGTCATTCAGTGTGATCTATTCATGTTTGTTTGTGCGCGCTCACACCACGCTTTTTCATTCAGTTAGTAATAGTCGGGCCACATTTTCCAACGCACGCTACACATGCAATGCTGCCCAGATCGGCAGTGCAGCACTACAGGTGTGTGTGTCCCTTCGCACGCGCTGCCCACGGTAAGCGCTTCTCATCAACACCACCGTTTCACACGCGCCTTCTCGTGGTCATCGAGTCTCTCTTCATGTCGGTATACTTACGCCGCAGCACACCTGCTTACTTAATCAGCTCATGTTTACTACAATTCATATTGCTACCAAGGCAGCTCACCTTACTTCGTATGACATTGCTGTGTTGCTATCGCATTCATTGCTTCGCCCTTAGGGCGAAACTGTGACATTTTATGTCCACTGCAGGACGAAGGCCTCTCCCTCTGATCTCCTGGCTTGCGCTAGCTGATCCCAACTTGCGCCTCCAAATTTCCTAATTTCATCACACCTCCTAGTTTTCTGCCGTCCTCGACTGCACTTCCCTTCTCTAGGTATCCATTCTGTAAGTAACTCTGCACGAGAGATACGGGACCTCACTTTTATCTCCAATTGCACCGTGGACATACAATGCATTGCAGCATTGATGCCTTCTCCGGTATCGACTGAACGCATCTGCGCAGTAGCAGATGCCTTCTTCGGTATGGACACAATATTCACAGCTGCACTTCACTTCGAGGAAATTGCCGCGGCGTAGCGTTGACACTTCGAGCTTCGGGGCCTCCGGTGCTCTGCTATGTCATTAGCGCTGTCCAACGTGCCCCTTCCGTTTTCTTGAGGCACTACCACTTGCGACGTGTCAAGGGGTTGCACACACCCATTCGTTCCGTTCCAACTCCACCATCAAGTATTTCACAAGCTACGCGGCGCAAGTCATCCCGGAGTTCGTGCCACCCAGCGTCTAATTACTTCCCACATTGTGTGAACTAGTGTGAGCTTCGACGTGCACCACTGGGCTCGCGAATGCCTTCACTGTCTACGCTTCAAGACGACACGACACACGAAGTCGCCAATTCACTCCTTTCCTCCACCTGACACCCAGTTCGATCACATTCACATCGACATTGTTGGCCCGCTACCACCATCCCCAGGTGCTCGCTACATACTCACTCGTGTCGACCGTTATACCACTGGCCTGAATCGTTTCCTCTCACTGACATATCGGCACTTACAGTGGCTTCCGCGTTTGTCAAGGGCTGGATCTCGCGTTTCGGATGCCCGAGCATTGTTACGACCGATCGTGGCCGACATTTCGAATGCGATGTCTTCCGCGAACTCACGTGCCTGCTTGGCGTCCGCCATACCCATAGTACCGCGTATCACCCATCGGCAAATGGAATGAATGAATGCCTTCACCCTCAACTTAAAGCCTCGATGGCCCGCCAGGCTCGCTATTCTTGGGCTGAAGACCTTCCTCTCGTCCTGCTAGGCGTGCGCTCCACTTTCAACGGAGACCTTGGCTGCACAGCGGCGGAGCTGGTTAATGACATAACGTTGCGGTTGCCCGGTGATTTTTTCGCCCTACTACTGCTACCATGCCCGACCCAGAAAGATACCTTCAGCAGCTCCGTTCCTGTTTGCACGCTTGCGTCCTTGCCCTAGGAGGGTTGCACCATCAAGTAATCTTTTTGTCAGCAAAGACATACCTACAGCGAGCCACGTTTTCGCACGACGTGAAGGCATCCGACCATTTCTTACCGCCGCTCTATGATGACCCTTGTAAGGCAGTCAAGCAGACAGAAAAAAATTGCCCGCCAATCCACCCAGTGAAGGTGGTTGGAAAGCGAAGCTTTTGACGCCACCCTCACGGTGACTGCGGCGCACTTGATATTTCACACACTTCAACGTAACTTTAACCACGGCCTTTATTATTATTTACTTCACAACAATGTTCACTACTGCTTTATGATCGGTGTGATATACACTACTAGACTACCCCATAGTGGGGTAGTCTAGAAAATGAACCGAAGCAGTTATTAGGCTGGAAGGGTTTTGAATAACGTCAACCCTCCTTCAAGCAGCTGCATAAGCTTTGCAACGGCTGCAATCTAATCTTACGGACCGCGCCGAGCCTGTTTCCGTTGTTTGCCCGCAGCCCTTATCATCCATCATGTTGGCTCATCACATTGAAGCTTGTTTTTGTGGTTTTTCTTGCGAAAACGAGTGCTTAGTTGTACGCTGAATGCCTGAATTCAAGTAAGCTATACTGCTATACCTGCAATTGTTAGCGGTTCGTCGGGATCGTTTTTTGATTACAACGACGGACACGACAGAACCCTTGGCTGGTAGAGGTACAAAGCTTCGCTTTAAAAACTGTTACCATAGGCCTCAACGGACGTGAAGTCGTGGTGATAGATAGGGTGAAGGCAGCCTACCTAGCGACCTGGTCATCCTAATCCACCCGGCATAAAAGGCTGTTTCTTCGGCACCGCTGCAACGCTACTCTTCTTCTAAAAGCATGAGGGGGGGGGGGGTTATATTCCTCGGCTGCGTTTTATATATGGCGCGCTCCGGAGCGCATGTCTTGTGCCTCGTGCTGCGAGCTGCGAGGTCAGAATAATAATAACAGCTTCTTCGGCTCCTGTCATCGGTCTGAACGGTTCTCAAGCTTTTCGCTCGCTGACTCGCGCATTGTTTGTAGTGAACCTAACCTTGGTCGCTATAGTACTATAAATAAATAGGCATATTAAATTCCCATAAAACTGCAATTGAGATAGGTGGTTCATCGATGCACTAGAAGCATTCGAAAATGTAGGGCGCCGAAACACCGAAATCATCGAAATTTTTTTCTTGCCGCTTTCCCCATCTTTGTGAGTACTGGCAGCTATCGTGAACTATTGACCGATACCGGATATAGTGCAAACAATCGCCGGATATAGCGGAAACCGAGGAGGTGATGCACGTAAGCGCGAACAATAGCTCCAACATAAACACGCCGTCGTCGTCATTTCATCGTCTTCATTGCATTTTGATCATACCTTCGTTTCATGCCGTGGTCATAATTCCAACGTCTTCACTCTTGTTGTCGTCACTGCGTTGTCATTTCATCGTCATCACGTCCTCGTCGTCATGCGTTCATCATAATTCCGCCGATGCCATTCCGTCGTGGTCATTTCGCTCTCTTCATTCCATTGTCATGTCGTTGTCGTCATGCTTCATCATCATGCGCCCGTCGTCATTCCGTAGTCGTGATATCGTCATATTACTATGGTCATCGTTGTCATAAAGTCATCGAGGTGTCGTAATTATGATGTCGCCATTCCATTATCACCTTGCAGCAATCTTCATTTCGTTGTCGTCATAGTCATAGTCGTTACTGTGTTGTCATGCGTTCGGACTTATACCGTCGACATGATGCCGTCGTATTCTTTCAGTCTTAGTAATTGCCCCATCATTATTACTTTATTGTCCCGTTGTCGCCACGCCGTCTTTCGTCACGCTGTCCTCGTCATATCGTCGTCGTCGTTTCAGCGTCACCATTCTATTGTCGTCATTCCTTTTTTTGTCATGTCATTGTTATTATTGAGTCGTCATCATGATCACGTTGTCATCATACCTGCCATCGTCATGCAGGCGTGGTCGTTCTATCGCCATCGTCGTCGTCATGACATCGCTCACGGTGCAGTCATGATACCGTCGTCAATACATCACCATTTCCTTAGTCGTCATCTGTGGAACCCGCTTGCTCGAGTGCCAGAAGTCTTTATTTAGCGAGACGTTGCCAGGTGGGAAAGTGTCCAGCAAGTTCGCTAAACAAGAACAGCGTTCTTCGTAAAAAAATGTCACAGTTTCGCCCTAAGGGCGAAGCAATGAATGCGATAGCAACACAGCAATGTCATACGAAGTAAGGTGAGCGGCCTTGGTAGCAATATGAATTGTAGTAAACATGAGCTGATTAAGTAAGCAGGTGTGCTGCGGCGTAAGTAGACCGACATGAAGAGAGACTCGATGACCACGAGAAGGCGCGTGTGAAACGGTGGTGTTGATGAGAAGCGCTTACCGTGGGCAGCGCGTGCGAAGGGACACACCTGTAGTGCTGCACTGCCGATATGGGCAGCATTGCATGTGTAGCGTGCGTTGGAAAATGTGGCCCGACTATTACGAACTGAATGAACAAGCGTGGTGTGAGCGCGCACAAACAAACATGAATAGATCACACTGAATGACTGCAGCCAACGACTGTCAAAACGCTGGCAGCGAGTGCATACGCCGCGTAGCGGGCGAAGGTACGTGCGGTCTATCGCGTCAACGGAAACTGAGCGGCGAATGCACGGCGCATAAAGGTCAGAGCCGTGTGGAGATAAGAGACTGTGCGGGCGAGCGAACGACGAGCGCGGTTGTTGGCAGAGTAGAAGTGCGCCCCCCCCCCCCCCCCCCCCGCGCTCCCTCTGGCGCTGGCTTCCCGCTTCCTTGCGTGCGCGTGGGTGATTGAGTGCGTTCGCTCTCCGTGATAGCGCGCGTCCCCGCACGCTTCCGCTCGGGCATACGGCGCGCGGCGAAGATTTTATCTATGGGAACCTCACGGCGACGGCGACGGCGACGACGACGGCGACGGGAGAAATCCGGTTGAAGTGTCCATATAATTGCTATCGCAATAAAAATGTTGAAAGCTTCGCTGGCACCGAGTCTTACAGAGCGTGTGATGGGCACTTCTTTTAATGTTTTGGGACCCGCGCCGTATGGATCATTACTTTCGCGTGAGAGCTACCTAGTTGCATGTTGATCGACCACTGTCGTTCTCGGCAAACATGAAGTCATATTCTGAGGGTGTGGTACGATGACGTCGCGGCATTTCTATGACGTGCTTGATTCGTTGATTAATTGATTGCGATTTGCAGGATTTATTTGAGCCATTAGTTTGCATGTTAGGCCTGTTTGATTTATTTGCGTGCTATAACCTTATTTCATGCGGAAACATGATTTCCCAGAACTCCGCCTGGCTTGTATAGCGCAGGTCATTGTAGAATGTGACCTCATCTTCTCACGCACCGTATTTCATGTGGCACGCTTTCTTATATTAAAGGCATGCTCCATGGCGTAGTTTCAGGGGCGCGAACCAAACGCAGGCGCGTGTGTTGCCCCCGTATTCAGAAACGCCTACGTGGCGAGGAATCGAAAGTCCAAATTAGGCTGACACGCCACGCTGAAATAGATTCACAATATTTTGGCACGGCGGCACCAAAAGCACACCCGCCTGGTGAGCTGCAACACGGTGTCCGTACTCGAAGGGGCTACTAGGCTGCACGGTGGCCGACGCTATGTATACAAAAATGCTTGAGGCTGTCCCGGTTAAATCACGCCGGCTAGATGACTGTCACCGGGCCGGTTAAAGGGGTTGCCAATAAATCATCATCATCATCATCATCATCACTCAAGTCGAAGCACGCCGTCACGTGAGCATTCCCACTGTTTGAATGTCATAGCGCGAAATTCGCCTTTATGTGCGCAAATTTCTGTTCTCTCCAAAACAGGGCTTAAAATTCCTAAATCTAGGGGAATTTCGCTAGAGTTGGCAGCTATCACACACCCTGTGAACTAGGCGCCAACGCCGCGCCAAATTCTGAAGCCGATTTATCAGCTTCCGAAAATAACCCCACGAAAGCAAGGACAATTAATAAGAGGCCCTCTGGTGCGCTACCGAATGCCGGTTGTGTTCCAAAGACGGAGTCAGAACCCAGAGGCCTCAAAACGCAACGAAATATATTCTTCAAATAAAGGAGTTATGTACACACATGCACACTACGGCTAGTCATATCACAATACAATTCAGATGGGTATTAACAAAACACTGGAAAGTAACGACAAGCACTAAGATTGCAACACGTACAGTACAGAATGAATAGGAAAACAGTGTCCCATCGTATTTACTCGTGCTGATCTTGAGCCGGATGATCTCGGCGTAGCTCGAGAGAAATCTCGAAGAAGGAACTTCTCCCGGAAATTCGATGAACTCGTCGGTTAGCTTGCCGGGGAATCCCCTTCTTCCACAGACAGTCAGTCTTCATGTCACATCTCATCACTGGCTTGGTCTGATCCCCCTTCCGATTCCCACACGGCGCATTTATTGTCTTCGCCGGCGCTTCTCGAACCTTCCGACGGAGTCGTGATCCCGCAGCATGAACAATGCCTAGAAATCTTCTATAGACTTTTACCGCGTTTTCGACCGCGGCCGTCGGAGCGTCGTCGACGAGGGTGGTGACCCTCCGTAGGCGCAGGGGTTGTCAAGCTCCCTCTCTCTTTCTCTGCTCACCGGTTGAGAGGGGTGTTCCGGCTCTCTCTCTTCTCTCTGATACTGTACACTTCGCTTATCTTGTCGAAGCTTATAGTCTCCGTCGATCGCATCGGCTGTCTGTGGCTCTGCGCTCCCTCTCTCTGTCGACGCTGCCGTGGGGCCGACTGGCTACTTGCGGGGTTGGGTGATCCGCTGCGCGCGCTTTGATTTAGCGCACTTTTGTGACAGCAGCAGTGCCGTCAAGTGACTTTCACTCATACTTACGTCAGCTGGCAATCGCTGCTGTTCATGTTTGCGTCCACTTAAGCCCTTCGTCACGCTCTATGAGCCCGCGCCTCTGAACGAGTGTGAATTGAGTTTGAGCCCAGTCTGCTCTAGAGTGAGCTTATCAAGTAACCTATGCATAGCACAAAAGTTTCTCTTCGTACATTGCGTTGGGTCTCCATAATTTTTAAATATGCAGCTTCTCGGCAGAGTGTAGCGCTGCCATATATACCAAGGATAATTGTCATTTTTGGTAGATATGGCTGTCATCATATCTTGATGACTGAATACGTTACATGTGTCTATGTGAAATGTGTACAAAATGTCAGAGGTGGTTTAGGAGCCGTTTAAGAAACACGGATGCTGTCGAAGCTCTGGATGGTGGACATGGAAAATTTGTCCAAAATTCGTAGCGCCGTGGTTTGCCAAGAGATGTTTCGAACAATTTTTCATCGCCCTTATCAATGCCCGCCATAGGAAACCTGAGAATAGAGAAGGATTCGTATGGTCTAAAGTCTTATTAGCCAAGGAGGAATGAATAGATTTGCTGAGTGTTTATACGCAGAAAAGGATTTCTGAAACCACAGCCCCAGGAATATTCGTCTTACCTGCGTGACCTTGGAAGAAAATGCGCATAACAGAATTTTGTGGCTTGTCCACTGATGCAAAGAACCTGTATTTTGTTTTACCTGCGGTCCAAGGAAACCTATTAACCATTAATTGAGAAGATGACAGCTTCAAAGAACAGATCACATTCCCTTATAGATTGTAAACTGTCCACGTGAACACATTTTATGCCTGTGTACTACATGATCGTATTGATCAGTTTCGGACACTCTAGAACGAGGAACAGTTCGTTTACGTATATTACTAATACATGGGGACCAAGTCCAGATTCCGTCGGCGCCCCTCTGCTTACTTCAGCTTACGCCGAAACCTCATTCTTGGTAATCAATTATAGTTAAGGATTGGTCAAGTAGCTGGCTTATTGGTCGCGTCCAGTGCCTCATATGCCAGATGTAGTCAATTTCCACCGGCTGTCCCAAGTAAAGGTCAACGAAGAATTCAAAAATAACTGCGCGCCTTGTGTGAGCAGCGATCACTGTTTATTGAGCAACGTTATTCATGGTAGCTTGAGTATTTGTTCTTGTTGCAGATATAAATATTTCTTTCATATATTTAGCTAAGCTTCAATTATTTTACCTAACAACAAGGTATTGATGCATAAGTACAAGAGGATGTTGAATGGTAACAGCGTTTAATGGAATCACTGCTGTAGTCGGGTTTCCCGAAGGAAAGAAAACGTTACAGCGAACTTCGGAACGCGGGTGACGCCCACGCGTATGGGTGCTATGACGCACATGAAGCTGTCGGCCCTCGGACTGTCCGCATCGCAGATCGCTTTCAAGATAGGGTTCGCACGGCTGTGCCACAAGCAGTGTTGCGGAATTCCATTCCAATTCAATTGCGGGGAATTAGAACTGTGTCGCAATTCCTTACATTTTATTTCTTCGGAATGAAAAAAACTTTGCCCATTCCAACTCCGGGAATGGCCAGGCAGTTCAATTCCATTTCTGTAATTCCTCAAACTTAGCTCTCTACTCTAATTTGCTATCGCAACTGATGCTTCGCTCTTCGTGTGAAACTGCGACAGTCTTTTTACCCATGAGAGCACCAAGACGTAGGCGGCTGTTTCATTACCTACATGACACACAAGTCAATAATTTATGTTCGTCATACAATCTTGCCATAATATGCCAATTTTAGTAAATGACCAAGTTAACGAAACGAGCATCAGAACACCAAGACGTAGGCGGCTAGAAAGTAGATGCTCTCAAAGTGGCAAATGGTCACCAAGAAATGCTTCGCATTTAAAATGCCAATGACTAGCACTAGCAACGCCCAGGAACATACACTGATCGTGGTTCGCGCAAGGCCTTGTGTTGTGTTTAAATTATGGGTTGACATTTATTTGGGAGCCGGTATAAAAACACAATAGCAGACTGTCTAAAACGCTATGTGAAGGACCAGCGCAAAGTTGGCCTGCACACGTTCTTTAAAAGTTATCAAAGTTATCTTGTGGGCGTCAAAACAGCCATTCTTTGCTCACTTTGGTAGCGGCAGCGGTGGCAAAAGGTCACGGAGTAACGACGTTCTGCTGATATTTCCAGTTTGGTTATACATTTCCACATATTCTGCTAATGCATGCGTGTATACCGCCACTGCTGCTGCTGCCACAAGTGTAATTCGCAGTGTCTGTGCCTCCGCTGTTCTTATTTACTGTCTGGTTGCGGTTGTAGGTGCTGTTGTCACTGTAATAGTGCAATCCATTTCTTGTTTACTAGCTGTTGCTATCCTTAAGATGTCAAAAGAGATCAGAGCACTGTTTGAAGAATTAAAGCGTGATATGGGGGCAGAGTTCAAAGACTTCAAAGAAAGTATTGAGCGAGATTTCCGCAAGCAACTAAGAGATATCAAAACTTTCTTGGCTGAGACAAACAAAGAATACGAGGAAATTAAGGCGGAAAACAAAACTTAGAGCCGAATGCTCAGTTACAGGTATTGTGTTCTGATCTCGCACATCAGGTAAAAGACCATGAATGCAGAATTATTCAAGCGGAGCAGTATTCTCGGAAGGCAAACATTGAGATTAAAGGTATACCATGCAGTGCTTCTGTGGACCTAGCTGAAGTGGTCACCAAGATTGGTGAATGTTTAAGCGTTCCGCTTATCGCAGCCGATATTGAGCGTGTGCACTGGGTTCCAACTGCTAAGAACGAAACTAAGAAGAACGTGGTAGTGCAATTTGCCCAGAGGCAAAAGCGAGATAGCTTTGTGAAGAACGCGCGCAGGAAAAGCCTGAAGTGTTCTGATGTCGGCATTGATTCTCGAGCAGCAGTGTTCGTGAACGAGCATCTGGGCCCGGAACTGAAGCGTCTACTCGGCCGAGCTACAGCGCGCAAACACGAAGTAGGCTGGAAGCATGTCTGGGTGCGTGAGGTCAAGATCTTTGCACGACAAGCTAATGGCGCACCGAGGATAAGGATTCTCAGCGGCGAAGACGTAGCGAAAATGGTTAGCTCGTCATGAATGCTATGCAATGAATCTAGTGTTCCGGATAAGCTAAATCATTTGCGCAGTTTCAGAAAGAAACAATGAAATAGACATTTCTCTTACTGTAACTTTGAAGCAGGGATCATATCCGAGAAATTGTGTCGAGCATTAAATTTAGTCATACTGCTGTCCACCTTTTTCTTGCTTATTTATTTTTGTAATATCAGTCGTCATAGGCTAAAGAGTAATTTTCATCACATGACACAAAACTTTTTTCGTGCATTTCTTCCTTTTGTATTATAAAACGGCAGAGTTTATGGCGTTAGTATTCACTTTTGCTTCCGTTGCCCTAGTTTGCACTTGGTTACCTAAAAGTTGGTTGTGTGAGAGACTTGTTGCTGACTCCCACAAAAAGAAAAGGGCACGCGAAAGGGGGGAAAACAGTTTTACCGGCAACAAAATAGATGAACATTACCATGTGCATCTCGCAGTGTTTTGTAAATTTTAGTAATGAGTACTGGTAATAACATTGCCTCAACCTATCCACTTACGACTGCTGTAAATTTCGATTCTTCTGACCAATCCCTGCTGCCTCATGACATACAAAACAGTGTTGCTCAAAATTTGCTTAAACACAACGTAAAAAAGTGCTTTCATCTAAATGTCGCTCCGATAAGCAACAAAAGAAATGACTTCAATACTCCTTGATAGCTTCGGATTACGTTTGATGCTGTAATGATATCGGAAACATGGCTTGATGGTGACGATAGCTTTCAGGTACCCCATTACAAAACATTTGCTGTCAGCCGCGTGGCCGTCGAGGGGGGCGCGTGTGTATTTTAATTAATGAAAAATTGAGTCTGAAGCTATACAAGGATTCTGCCTCTGCTCTACTGATGTGGAAGTTGCGTCAATAATTGCAGAGACCAATACAACACTATCAGCGTTTTATAGACCGCCAAGTGCTGACATATGTGCCATTCTTGAATTTTTCAATGTACCTCACATTTCTTGTTATGCATAAGTATGACGTATAATCAGTGGAGACTTTAATATTGATTATGCTCTCCTCGTCTTCTAACAGTGTGTAGTTTCGATGTGCTTCTAC